>NC_028642.1:738668-799138 GCF_001406875.1 Solanum pennellii
CCCCCCCCCCCCCCATTTTGCTTCTTGTTTCATATAAGTTCATTAGAGCATAGGAGTGGATCAAGAATATCTAATAGCAACTCGATAGGAATCAGACGAGAAAGATAGAGTCATTATCATTCTAATCGTTATCAGAAGACCTGAAGTGAAGGTGTGGTTTACTTTCATTGAAGGTCATAACACAAATGGAGTATTACATGGATGAGAAATGGAAACTATCAAAAGAAGATCCTAACAATAATTCTTATAATTCATCCTCTAAGTCATCTCTAAGGAGGAGTTATTCACAACATTGTCCCATAAGTTCAGATCCTCCTCTCCCAAGGAGTTATTCACAAAAGACAAGTTCTTCTTCCAAGTCAAGGCTATCAAAGAGTTCATCCCAAAGGTCTTCAAATTTCAAAAGCAAGTGTAGTACCATGGCTAAGGAACAAAAGGCAAAGTTTTATATAGTAAAGAGGTGCATCGCGATGCTTGTACGATGGAACAAACATGACAAGCATGGAGATTCATGAGAGCAAATGTACTTAATTTTAGCGATTGAACTTCTCTCAACGATCCTTATAAGGTCAATCGTGAATAGCTAGCCCTATTCGCGATACCTTTAGTTGTCACAAAAAAAAGTCTCATTTCTTGTAGTGAGCGATAATAATAGTCATTATATATAGTTTGTACAAGGAAGAGACTTTAGTTTCTCCTAATTTTCCTTCTACTTTGCATTTGGATTAGATTGTCACTTGAACAAGGAGTACCACATTGCAAATTTATTTTTAAAAAATTGTAATATATGATAATAGTATTAAGTTATTTGAATTATTGAACTCTGCTAAAAACCATGTCACATGGTGTAACTGGAAAATAAGTTGTTATTGTCTGGCCCCTCTTCCAAAAAGATTCCTTTTTTGCAATTGGAACTACCAATTATAAGAGACATGACAAAACTATATCTGCCTTGGAATGGTCACCATTTGTCCCCTTAGAATCAAGTAAAAGGTGGCATCATATGTGCATGATAACAAAATCACACCCCATCTCCAAATAATTGAATTGGAAACTGGAAATTACCTTACTCCTCCTATCTTAATTAAATTATCCATATATCTTACAATATAATATTTATTTTATTTATTATGAGTCATCGAGTTGTTAATAACTTTTGATCTGTCTGCATTGACATAAAATACCTAAAAAAAAAAGTTATTATAAATGACACAAGAAATAAATTTACTTTACAAATAATTGTGTAAATTTCAGAAATTAAATTCTGAATTACTTGGACTTAAAGGTTTGCTTGGAATAGCATATAGACCATGTCACAACCCACACCATCGTAAGTGACATTCATACTAAATCACCCAGTGGGAGAACCAACAACCAACTCCAACTAAACCCAACATGCCATTTATCAAAATGAGTTTATCATACAAAGTAGTAAATCTAAACAACTAAATAATTGAGTCGCATAAACTCAACAATCAAAAAACATTTGCAAAAATAACAACCCTTAAGAATTTAAAGTCATAGTACCAAAACTCTAATATCTAAAATAAAGGGGATGCAATCTTGAAGTTTTAAACAATAACTAATAGTCTTTAAGAGTGTCTTAGTTAAAAAAAGATGGACTAAAAGAGAAGAGGAAATCATAGCGTGAAAGAATAGCTTATCTTTGAATTCAATGTTAATTAACATTTTTTAACTGAGGTCACATATCAGTCGTCGAAAAATGCCTTGTACGCAATAAGGAAAGAATACGTGCAGTATCAGTATAGAATTACCATGTACTGATTGACTCATATGACTAGTCCAATATATAATAAGTTACCACAATACACTAACACAGAACATCACATATTACAACACTCACCAATTCATATAGACTCTCAATCATAATATCCTGAAAAAATAATACATGGATGCATATTCCACATTATCACAAAAACAAATGTATGGTCCTCTCATGGAACTATAAACACATAGTTAACCCTCTCATGGAACTATAAACACATAATCGGTCCTCTCATGGAACCGTAAACACATAAATGATCCTCTCATGGACTCTACACTCAAAATATTAGTGCACTGGTATGGTACCTGAGTCAACAACTATGAATGTACCGGCGTGGTACCCGAACCAATCAAAATTGGTAAACATATCAGGCGTGGTTTCTGCCCAACCATTAGTATTGAAGTACTGGCATGATACCCGACTAATCATCAATCACAAACAACATGCACAATCATATATACAACGAACAATACCACTTGAAAGTCATAAGTCACATAAATAGATTCATTGCATGGGATAATAACATGATGGCATTTCATATATATGATTCCCTATATTTTTTCCCTAACATGAATTGCACGGTAATAATATAAAGCAGTAGACATACATATATACATAAACCAAAAACATACAACCATCACCTACCTTGAATTAAGCCCCTTGAAAACTCTAAAGAACTCGAGCCTTTTCATTTTGAAGTGTCTTGGCTTCTTCTTGATCTAAAACAATAAATAATGCAATAATTAATCAAAAATGACCTAAACATTACCCGATTTTTAACCGAAATCTAACCCCCCAAACCGATTCATGATCATCATCCTCAACTTAGAGCTCTTTTCACCATGAAATCATGTGAAAACCCTTCCTCAAGAGTAATATCCTAAATTATAAGGCTTAAGAATCAAATTACAACATTGGAGAGTAACAACTTACCTTTACCGATGAATTTTGTGGAAAAATGAGTAGAATCTCCCTAAATTAATTCTCTCAAATCCCAAGAACAAAGTGTAGAAATTAAGAGGTTTTTAGATTGAATCTGCATAAAATCGCATTTACCCCACTATCACTGAATTAACATCGCTTTAACGCCTGAACACACATGCCATAATAGAATTCTTCCACGATAAAGAACTATGTGAAGTACTGCAACTATGGGAATTCCTAAAAAGTGTCTTTTTTCACAACACACATACTTCCATTGACATCCTAATTACTTATGCCTTTCATGCCAAGGTTATTTCTTAAATTCTACTTACCTGAATTCAATTTCGTAAAGTTCTATGAGTTCCTCAATGACTTAGCTACAATAAATATCAACCATGTCTAGACACTATACCTTACCCATTCACGGATAATCCTAGACCACCGCCTAGATCAGATACTGTCTGAAGTTGGCCTATCCTAAAATTTAAGTCATTATCCGAAAAAATTCTGGCTCAAATTCTTTCACCATTGGCCTACTCATAATGATAAAGGTAGATCATTACAAATCAATGAGAATCAAGACATCACCATTTAAATGAAGTATTTATAGTCTTCGAAAACACTTATTGTTAAGAGTTAAATAAAAAAATATAATTAATTTTATCTAGAATTTCAAATGAAAAATTAATTTTAGATAACCATAATTTTAAAAATCACGATAGTAATGTTGAATAGGAATTATCACTCTTATTACCGAAGGATCCACTATATTTCACTCTTAACTAATGGTACCATGACCTCAAATAAATCTTAGAAAAGACAGACGCACCCTACAAGTTTCAAACAAGTCATCTTTGCGAGGCAAATGATACTTATTCCTCATGGTAACCTTATTCAATTGTCGATAATTTATACGTATCTTCATATTATTATTCTTCTTCTTTACAAATAAGATATGAGCACCCGTAGGAGAAGCACTAGGACGAGTAAATTGCTTATCAAACAATTCTTGAAACTAACTCTTAAGACCTTTCAACTCTATCAGAGCCATGCAATAAGGAAGAATATAGATTGAACGAGTGCTTAGATCTAAGTCAATACAAAAGTTTATCTACCTATCCAGAGGCATACTAGGAAGATCTATAGGAAACACCTATATAACCATGGAGATAGATTCAATGAAAGGAGACTCTGCATTAATCTGTTGAATATGAGCCAAATAGGCCAAACACCCTACCTTACTAGTTTGCTAGCCCGAAGGAGAAATATGATCCTTAATGGCTTAGGTTTGTACACCTGTTCCCGCTCTAATTTTTCCGCCCACAATCTCTAGAGTTACTATTTTAGCATTACAATTTAACAAAAAAAAATAAAATGAAAAACTAAGTCATACCCAAGATCACATCTAAGTCGTTCATATCTACTATGACTAAATCTAATCTATTCGGGTCTGTAGGCCCATAATTACAGCTAACTCTCCAATAGGGTAGCAATATATATTAGGGCATCAAGGGTATCACAAATCAAATCAAATCCTAAAACAAATGTTACAGATATATAAAAATAAGTGTAACCTGGGTCAATAACGCATTAGTCATCCAGTCACAAATTAGAATAATACAAACTGTGTGGCATATTGAGATTGGGCATGAAACTTAGCTGAGTTAGCCAGACACAATCATGTTACGCTGTTCAAGAGCCATACAATTATAATATTCCTATATCTCAAGGTTCGAGGCACATATTTCTCCAAGAACAAGGCATGAAACTGTGCCCCAAGACAAGGAGGCAAGGAAGGTCAATGGACGACATTCCACATAAGCTATTAACCACTATTAACCACATACAATTATAATTATAATCATGTTTACATCATTATATTTTGATTCATTCTATTGTAGTTAGATAATAAGATAAAAACAAATTAGACTATAACTTTGTGGTTTAATATCATTCTCAAAAATGTTTGATATCATTTTGTCAAAGCTAATGAGTATCTTAAAGAACTCTCACAAAATTAAAAAAATTCAACTTTACTATACTATTCAAAATCCAGTCTTCTTTTTAACGTAAGATCCAAAGTTGGACCATAGGAATATTTCTTTCACAATTTATTTTCAAATTTAATACAACATAGAGATTGAGCAACTAATCCTCTTATAAACTTCAATAATTATCCCACTAACAAGCAGAAATGAAATCTAAATCAGGAATACGGAGGAATGCTAAATCAGCTCTTTCTTTTCAATATTTTTACTATTCCATTGTAAAATAAAATCAAAATAATTTAGGAACATGTAAGTTATAATTTACTCCGTGAATCAGAACCATTAGGCAAAATGATACTATACTAGACACAAGATGAGATAAATGAAACACATTCTAAGTAAAGAAAATATGAGATGTTAAAGAAATACCTAATTTATATAATTTTTTGGGACGGATTGTTATGTTGCCGGATTGTGCTACTCCAAAATTTTGATTTATTTAGTGTGGGGCCGCTTCAGTTGTCGGATTGGGACCATCAATGTTAATCTTCAAAGTGTAAAAAAACTTAGAAGCAATGAAAGTGAAAGAGACAAGGAGAAGGTGAAAAGGTAAAGTAATTTTCTATAAAGTGGAAGAAAAAGTTCCACTTTATAGAATGGAAGAAAAAGTTCCACTTTATAAAGTATAAGAAAAAGTTACGTTATACGTTAAAAATACACGTTATGATACTAACGAAAAACGTTTAGAAAATTAGATAAAGTGGAACTTTTTCTTCCACTAAGCTTATTTTAGTTACTAACTAAAATAGTGGCTTATTTTGGTCATTTTTATATTTTTGTGGCTTATTTAGGTTTCCGATTCAAATTTGAATAATGAATGAAGCATGTATAAGATTGAATTTCAATTTTCAACCATTTCAGAGAAACGTTACTCTGAGTCACGTTTTAGCTGTAAAATGTACTTCAGAGTAACGAATTATAAAATGTTACTAACAATAATGTTTTATGTCTGTTTACTTTGTCAGATTTTTGTCTTTTTGTTATTGAATTTTTTTGAATAAAATATTACCTGAAACGTTAATAAGAACCACGTTTATACTAGTTTTGTAAATTTTAAAAAAAAAACATATTATCTTGGTAAATTGATTTCAATCATGGCCTACTTTGGTCAAAAATTCTGTTGAAGATGTTGGCAGCTAATATAGTATGAGTGTCATTTGTTGGCAATTATACATTTCAGTGCATTAAGTTCGTGCTAAAATCAAACATATTGGAAGTAGTGATTATATATCAAATATATATCACCAATTTTGTTCTTTTTTTTTTTATATTAAATTGCTTTAAACTTTTTCATATGTAGCCAAAAGAGAAGTTTTTTTATTATGAAAAATCAAAAAAAAAAGTTACTCCCTTCGTTCTTATTTATATTCACCAAATCAATTCCTACTTTATCATTTATATTCTCTAAATTTAAAGTAATAATAAATTTTATGTTGGTGAGACTAACAATTTTTAAAATGTAATGATATGATTATAAACTTTATTTACATATGAAATAAATGGTTAGTAGATATAAAGATGGGATTGTTTTAACAAAATTTAAACTTTTGGGAAAATCCCAAATCATGATATGAAAATTTCAAATTATGATTTTTGGAGAATATGAGATTCTATCTCATAATATGAAATCAACATGAAATCACATGTCCAAATATTAATTTCATCTCACAATTTCCTACCGTGATATGATATTATTTGGTCAAACACCTACTTATTGATGCACAAAAGGGTCATCTAACACAATAGATCATTAATCTCATCACACATTGTACTTACCTAAATGTAGTTGTTCAACTTCACATGTTTAAAGCTAGGCATAATACATATATTGGACCTTAAATTTGGCTTCAAATTTTAACTTTGACCTCCAACTTTCATAATGCACAAACATGCACTTTAACTATCCAACTCTTAAATAAATAAACACATGAGTCCTACATGACACAATACACGTACGACACCACGTAGGACAAAAAATGACATGTAGGACATGTGTGTTTATTTATTCAACTTTATACAAGTTTAAGTATCTACTTGTGCACATCTAAAATTGAAGGACATAAATATGATTCGAAGGCAAGTTAACGGGCACAATTTTGTATTATGCCTTAAAGCTAATATATCTAAAATTTTGCATTTAGATTTTGTGTTACTCATCCTACACATATATGCTTTAATATAACAAATTTATTTTAAATATTTGTACTTATTGATACATATATTATTTCTTTCAATATATATTTATCCTTACTATTGTCCCATGTAGTCCACATATTCATTTTCTTAACAATTTAGGATGAATATGGTTTATAATTGCACAATAAATTAGAAGATCTGCTTATATAAAATCAATAACCAATGTTGTACTGGAAAAAAAAATGCATGCACGCATAATTCAATCTCAAAAGAAACAAAACAATAAAGATTAGCAAAACCCCATGTAAAATTCAAGAAAATGAATATTTACTTAGTTCATCACGAACTCTCTAATAATGTTGTCACACCGTATCAGGTCTTAAAAAAAAGCACTATTTTTGAAGGACGCAACATACAGTATCGACATTTTGAAGAGTCTGAACAAGATAGTTTAATTTAGTCCCATATCATGACAACAGCAATAACCCCAACACCTAGAAGGACAGCAACAAACTTGAAGAATTGAGTATCAAAATAACATTTATTTTGTGGTTTAAACCCTTTTGCAATTAGGTGATTAATTGCCACATAAATAAAAACCCCACAAGCAATTGCCATTGAAATAGCATAAGTCCAATCAGCTGTACGGCCTTCACTAGTAGCATCAATTGCAATTCCTATACCCACACCTATAGGACTTGAAATTGCAAAGGCAAAAGAGTAAGCACAAGTAAGTAGAAATGGCCTTTTTGGTATCATTCTTAAAAGTGCAATTCCCATTGCAATGGCTGCAAATATTTTGTGCAATGAAATTGTCCATAGGTTTCTCCATGCCTCTCCCTTTGAAGCTGAAAATTACATCAAGGAATGTGAGGATTAGCGACGGACAAATTTTGTAGCTAAACAGTAAAATATGTTGATAATCTTATTTAGCAAGGATTAAGTGACAAAGTTCTTAGCTAAAATTTTAGGGTTTTTGTAGGGCAATTAGGGGATTTTTCTCCACTAAAGTGTTAGGACTAAAGTGTCATGTGTAACCTAACAAAGCAAACCTCGAAAGACCACAAGTCAGAAGACAAAACGAGAAATATACAAAAAGACACAAAGATCTAAGGTGGTTCGGTCAATCGACCTACATCCACAAAAGAGATGAACAATCCACTATAAATACGAGAGTACACAATAACCTCACACAATTCACTCGGAATAAAAAGAGGCTCACGGAGGTAATAACGCATCACTTGTATCACACAAATTCTCTCCCCCAACCAAAATTATCGAAACCCCTAGGACTATATTGTGAATGTTAATTAAGTTAGAACAAATGAGTCTCTATTTAGAGAGTCCTAAGCAATTTCTACAAATATGGAAACTTTATGTTTTCCTTTTAGGAAAAGGAAAACTTATTTATGATGAGAAACTCAGAGTAAATATCCAACACCAAAGCACATTATTGAAGACGATTCTCCTTTTTTTGGGCAATTATCCGAGACCTATGTATTGACCCGACTAGCTATCCATATTCGTGGTATGTAGGCATACTAAGGAGAGCAAAGTATTCCCTATATATATTGAAATATTTTCTTTATTACCATAGCTCAAATGCGAGACATTTGGTTAAGGATATCGGAAGGAAAGCATAGTATCCCACCATATCCCTTTGATGGTATTATTAATTTAGGATGATCACAATGAGTAAATGTTTTTTTACAAAAGCAAATATGAAATGAAACTAAAGAAGTTTAAACTCTTTTCACTAAAAAAAAAAGCATCCTCTAGTCCTCATGTAACACATTCCCTAGATGTTCTAGGTTAACATAGTGTATTGAACTATTGATAGTGTATAGATTTTTAACACTATCAAGTTAGATTAACATAGTGTATTGAACTATTGATAGTGTATAGATTATCTATATATAATCTCCTGGAGATAGTCTCTCTACATAAATAAAAAAGATTATATATACTAATAGTTTATTTACCTGATACTCCAACAGCAATGCCTTCAAAAATAGAGTGGAAACACAATGCAAGAATGAGAAGAATTGTATCCCCAAGTGAAGTTGTCTTTAGAAATGGATTTGTTCCATGTCCCTCATCAATATTAGTTGACCTTCCTTCTTCATCCACTTCAACTTTGGACTCACTTGATTCATTTACACCCTTTGTCACAAACATAATAATGCAATCACTAAACATAGTGAGAAGATAACCTACAAAAAAAAAAAGTTACTCGTTTTATTTGATTTGCGCGTTCCTCATAATGTTGTCAGATGTGTGACAGATCCTCTAGTAGTATTGCATTTGGAGGATTTAACATGAACGCGGTTATGATGCAATAACAATTGATAAGAATTTAAGTTATATGCATCATCAGTAGTCTAAAGATATTTTCAAACTATCAAAGCTCCTAAAAAATTATAAAAAGCGAGATTTAATAAGATAGGTTATCTGCTACGATGAGTAATTAACCTGCAGAAGCCAACATGAAGGCAAAAGGGTACTCTTTTTCTGTAAGTACACTAAAAGTTGTAGCAGAATCACTCAAAAAATGCATCAATGAAGTCCCTAAGAAAACACCACCAGCAAATTGAGTTCCTAGCAAGAGAAACCCCTCATTCCATCGATAGAAATAAGGCGATACGCCACCAACAAATGTAGTTACAAAGAGTATGATCAAGCAATAAATTTTAACAAGAATCAATCCTTTCGCGCGTAAATTTGTATTTGTATCTCCATTTGAATCATGTTTATCATCATCATCAGCTCCACCATGACCATTGATAGTTAAAAATTTCAAGAACAAAAACAGGAATAGTGTTAACAAAGTAGTTGACTTTTTTATGGAAGTCATGATCATTTCTTATTATTGTTTTGTGCTATGAAAATTAGTTTAAATTAGTTGATGTATAAAAAGAAGTATAATTATTAGACTAAAAATTTTGATGATTGTGTAGTATTTTTGTAGTACAAATTTGACTTTTTGGATTGGATTGTACTACAAAAAAAGGGTTGTACAAAGTTGCTGATTGGCCGGCTTCTTATAGGAAGTTGACAATTTCATTGAAAAATTCGAAGTCGTTATCCTTCGAATATATATTGATAAACCCGCTCGTATGTAATATTTCCTCTGTCTTATTTTATATGAGTTAGTTTGACTTCACATGAAATTTAACAAAGAAAGAAAGACTTTTGAAACTTGTGGTCTAAAATAAGTGATCAATATTTGTGTGGCTATAAATCATCTCATTAAGGATAAAATAGGAATTTTAAAGTTAAATTGTTACTTTTTTTTGTTTCCTACCTAGTGTTCGGAGCCCACATTGAAGCTTCGACTAAATCTGGATCACGCTCTGCATGGCCCATTCGGGGGCGGCGTTCCGGACAGAATTTTCTCCATATACAGGCCTCGAGCCCGAGACCTCTGGTTTAGGGCGAAGTACTCCCACTAGTACACCACAACCCATGTTGATAGTTAAATTGCTACTTAATATAGACACATGCATGTCATTCTTTTTGGGACCGTCTTAAAAGGAAAGGAAGTCATATAAACTGAAATAAATGGAATAGTTCGCAAACAACATAAGAAATGTAAATCGCATCAAATTTACATAGTATTATGACAAGCTCGACTGAGAAGGCGTTTACAGGTTCTCCCTCATGGGATACTATATTTAATCATAAAGTATGACATATAATAGGAAGTTGACAATTTCATGGATATATGAAATTTCATAGTCGTTATCCTTTGAATGTGTAACGATAAATCTGCTTCTATGTAATATTTTCTCCGTCTCATTTTTTATTGAGTTAGTTTGACTTGACATAACATTTAACAAAAAAAGAAAGACTTTTAAAATTTGTGGTTTAAAATAAGTGATCAATATTTGTGTGGCTATAAATCATTTTATTAAGGATAAAATAGGAATTTTAAAGTTAAATTGTTACTTAATATAAAAATATATCATTCTTTTTGTAACGAACAAAAAAGGGAAATAAGTCATATAAACTAATTCGCAAGAGATGAAAATCACACCAAATTTATATAGTATATTATAACAAGCTCGACTGAGAAAACATTTACGGGAGAATGATCTCTGACCTCCCTCATGGGATACTATATTTAATCATAAAGTATAACATATAATATAGCAGTGTGGTGAACATAAATGCCAATGCTTCTAATTAAAAATGGGAAATGTTGTTTAAAAATGGAAACAAGATAATATAATATATTTTCCAACTATAATAGAAGAAATTATTAGATGGTTCTTTTAAAGTATTAAATTTTAGATCAAGATGGCAACTCACTTAGTCGATATTTCCGAGGATAAATCACCAAATGAAACATTTTTTGTTTAAATATAAACTTTAAAAAGAGTCATTATATAAAGAGATTAGTCTAAGAAATATAGTATTCATTCTGTCTTGTTCATAAGTAGAGGAAATAAAACTATACTATACATTAAAAAAAAATTGTAAAAGGAGAAATAATTACTCATATTACTATAAGGGTTTGTTCGGTCATTTAACTATACTCCCTCCGTCTGGTATTGTTTGTCATGGTTTTCTATTTTTAGAGTTAAATTATAAAAACTTTGACTAACATTTTAAGATACATTTTTTCATCATATTAATATGCAAAAAATTGTAATTTATTGTACTTTTCATATAGTTTTAGAATATCTAATTTTTTTTTGTTTAAAATATCGAATTAATGTGATCTAATTTACATTTGAAAACTAATCAAATTGACTTTCGATTAGAGCAACGTGATAAACATTTTCAGACGGGGGGAGTATAATTTATGTATTACCTAATATTCATATTCATGCATATTTCATATTTTTTTCTGATATAAAATAGGGATAATGCACAAGTACCCCCTCAACCTATGCCCGAAATCCCAGAGACACACTTATACTATACTAAGGTCCTATTACCCCCCTGAACTTATTTTATAAGTAATTTTCAACCCCTTTTTAGCCTACGTGGCACTAGTTTGAAAAAAAAATCAACCATCGTTGGGCCCACAGGATAGTGCCACGTAGGTCGAAAAAGGGTAATAAATTATTAATAAAATAAGTTCAGGGGGGTAATAGGACCTTCGTATAGTATAAGTGTGTCTCTGAGATTTCGGGCATAGGTTGAGGGAGTACTTGGGCATTATCCCTATAAAATAATATATAATTTCGTGCATAACTTAGATAGATATTATGTATGAGGAAAAACTAAAATGGAGCAATCAAATCCATATTAGGTAATTGAAATGTTTACAACATCATCAACTATTTTCTGTCTGATAGAGCTTAACTAAATTGCTTTAAACGCAGTTGATGCAACTATTTTCTATGTGATAGAGCATGAAATTGTTAGGGGACCAAAATAATCAAACGTTATGTGGAAGCTAACAAAAGAAAGACCATGAATAAGAAGACAAAAGAAAAACATATCAAATGAGACACAAACATTTAATGTGGTTCGATAAACCAACTTATTTCCATATGAAAAGATGAACAATCCATTATATACAATACCGAAAGAAATGACCTCACATAAGTCACTCAAAATAAAAAGAGGTGCACACAAGTGTTCACGTAACATTTTATATCTCCCAAATTCTCCCTTTACACAAAATTCGCAAAGCCCCTAGATCCACATTGTGAATGCTACCAAATTTGAAGAAATAAATCTTTATTTATAAAGTCGTAAATATTTTTCTACGAAAAAACGAACTAGCCAAATATAGAGACTTTGAGTTTCCTTCAAGGAAAAGGAAAATTTTATTTATAGTAAGAAACCAAAATAAATACCCAACATAAATATTAGGGGGGGGGGGTTGGTATACTACTAGATAACACAAGTTTTAAGTATAAAAAAATGGTGGTTTAATTAAGGAGCCCATCAGGTTTTTTATTGAACTTGGAGAGCACTGGCTCGTTATTCTTCCACTACACAGAACGGGAGCTATTCGTTGCTCTGTGAAACCAGCCTCACACATTCCCTTCTTTGTTTGTTTGATTCGAAGGGGAAGGGCCCGTTGAGTTCTTAAGAATCATAATATTTTTTCGTCTAAATGCTAAAATGGTTTTCTTTTTCTTTTTAAAAACTCCATTTTTCTCATTGGACCACGTGACTCAACTCCGTGCTTGGATAGGGCCCGTTGAGTTCTTAAGAATCATAATATTTTTTCGTCTAAATGCTAAAATGGATTTCGAAAAACTCCATTTTTCTCATTGGACCACGTGACTCAACTCCGTGCTTGGATAGGGCAAGCCAAGACTAAATGGCAACCGAAGTCCAGCCATTTGGAACAGCCTAACATCCCACCACATTGTTGCCCCAATTTAGGTTACAAGCCCACGTTACAAGGCTCGGCATTTAGATGTGTTATGTCATCATTATATGTATTCACAAAAGTAATTGTTTACAAACGATGTGGGAACAAAATATGTTATGAGTACTCTACCTTTATTTATTAATGTACATTTAGAAGTTAATTAAAAATATAATTTAGTCATTATTTCATGAACATTTAGATATCTTTCATGCATAGACAGTGCTACAAGGAATTCCCTTCGTTTATACCTTCTTCTATTTACAAAATCCAGTAACTATAAATGAGTAAAAGTGTGGCTATTTACTACTACTTTTCCCGGTGACAATAATCTCAAACAACCTAGAGTACGATTAAAAATGTATCTCCTCTTTTAATTGATGCAACTATTTTCTGTATGATATTAGCAAACAACATTTCCTCTAATTTACTACAACAAACACAAGTTTTAACATGATTTAATGGTTATAGAAGCTTCAAATTTTTTTAAAAAAAAAACTTCAAAATTCTTAATGTGAATTCATTTAATCACATAACGAGTTTTAAGCTTTGCAAAAAAATTTAAAAAAAAGTGGTGGTTTAATTAGGCAGTCTATCAGGTTTTTGTTGAACTTGGAGAGCACTGGCTCGTTATCCTTCCACTGCACAAAGCGGGAGCTATTCGTTGCTCTGTGAAACCAGCCTCGCGCAGTCCACTCCACTCTATGAGCCAAGCAGCTCTGGCTCGTTATCCTTCCACTGCACAGAGCGGGAGCTATTCGTTGCTCTGTGAAACCAGCCTCGCGCAGTCCACTCCACTCTATGAGCCAAGCAGCCCTGGCTCATTATCCTTCCACTGCACAGAGCGGGAGCTATTCGTTGCTCTGTGAAACCAGCCTCGCGCAGTCCACTCCACTCTATGAGCCAAGCAGCCCATACTTTTGTTTGGACCCCGTGACTCAACTCCGTGCTTGGCTGGGGCAGGCCAAACTAATGCCAACCAAAGTCCAGCCATCTGGAACAGCATAACATCCCACCACATTGTTGCCCCTACATAGGTTACAAGCCCACGTTACATGGCTCGACATTTAGAAGTCATGTTGTATCGTTATATGTATTCACAAAAGTCATCCTTCACAAACGATGTGGGAGAAAAAAATATGTTGAGTAAGTTTACCTTTATTTATTGATGCATCTTTAGAAGTTAATTAAAATAGAATCTAGTCAACACTATGATATTATTTCTTTAGTATAAACTATACTTTTCTATAAGAAATTTATTTTTTTAAAGAAAATGTTTTCTCAAATTGTGTACGACCAAACATTGAAAAAATGAAAAAGTAACAAACATTCAATGACAGAGAGTGATGCGTCAATATGAATATACAACTCCTTGTTCCCATTGGAAAATTGGAGGATTGGGGCCGAGAACTAATATCGAAACACTTATCTATATGCTTAAAGGCTTATTGTGTTTTTGTTCCCGATTAGAATCTCAAACAACCTGGATTACAATTAAAATATATCTCCTCTTAATTAAATTGCTTTAAAAGCAGTCGATACAACTCTTTCCTACGTGATATAGGATGAAATTGTTGGGACAAAAAATAATCAAGCTAAATGTCAACCGACGTACATCCACATGAAGAGATGAACAATCAATTATATAAAAGCTAGAATACACAATATCGGGATAAATAACTTCACACTATTCACTCGGAATAAAAGGAGGTGCACACAAGTGTTCACGTAACATTTGTATCTCCCAAATTCTCCCCCTACACAAAACTCTCAAAAGCCTCTAGAACCACATAGTAACTTACTATCAAGTTAGAAGAAATAAATCTTTGTTTAGGGAGTCGTTAACATTTTTCTACAAGAAAACGGACTAACCAAATATAGAGAATTTGTGTTCCTTTCAAAGAAAAGGAAAACTCAATTATAGTAAGAAACTATGGTAAAGACCCAACATAAATATTAAGGGCGGAATGTGGTATACTAATACTAGATAACACAAGTTTTAACATGAATTCAAAGAATTTCACAAAAGGAAAGTATAGAAGAGTTAGATGCAAAATAAAAGTGGTGGTTTAATTAAGGAGTCCATCAGGTTTTTATTGAACTTGGAGAAGCACTGATTCGTTATCCTTTCACTGCACAGAGCGGGAGCTATTCGTTGCTCTGTGAAACCAGCCTTACGCAGTCCACCCCACTCTAAGAACCAAGCAGTCCATACTTTCATTTGGACCACGTGACTCAACTCTAAGAACCAAGCAGTCCATACTTTCATTTGGACCACGTGACTCAACTCCGTGCTTGGATAGGGCAAGCCAGACTAATGCCAACCAAAGTCCAGCCATCTGAAACAGCCTAACATCCCACCACATTGTTGCCCCTACTTAGGTTACAAGCCCATGTTACAAGGCTCGGCATTTAAATGTGTTATGTCATCATTATATGTTTTAACAAAAGTCATTGTTCACTAACGATGTGGGAACAAAATATGTAATAAGCAACTCTACCTTTATTTATTTACGTAAGTACCTTTGAAAGTTGATTAAAATTGAACCTAGTCAGATTTTATGATATATTTTATTAAACATTTAGATATATTTACTCGTAGAAAGTGCTGTAAAAATTTCAATTGAATTTGTCATAAGTTGCTATATAATCCAAGCTCTATCTAGACCTTTCTTTATTTACAAATAATTGGACAAAAGTACTCCAAATTAAAATACGAAATAATATTAAATTTGAAGAATTAACAAGTGAAACTCAACAATTATCCACGTGAATGGGGAATGACTATATTATGAATGTATACATGAAAAATATGTGTGATAATAAGGATTAATCGTATTTGATATAGTATATTTTTACTTTAAATTTCTTCGTAGTGAACATGCATCAGTTACACTTGGTTAGTTAGCAGCTTTGACATCCTTCAACCGTCAAACTTTGATGTATACCTAGATAACATATGTCACACAATTAACATTTAACTGTTCTTGATTCTCATATTTTTGTGTTCGTTTCAGTCATGAACAACACATGATTTCATGCGTGCGTAGAATTGGCCTTCACTCAAGTAGAAAGTCGATAGGTATTTTGAGAATAGTATTGAGAACTGATATGAGGGAGAATTCAGACAATTCACAATTTTCATAAACCATTTAGCTGTCATGGGTAGAAAAGGGTCAATGATCACTCAAGTAGAAAGTCGTTAGGTGAGTACATTTGGTTGCAAGAAAAATGTTTTCAGCAAAAAATATATTTTGGAAAAAAGTTTCTCGAAAAATAATTAGTTTTTATGTTATTTTGTTATGTTTGATAAGTAAGCAGAAATATTGTTCTAGAAAAGTTTGGGTATAATCTAAGATAAATATTATTAGACTTGAAGGTGAGGGTAGGATTTGGGGTTGGTGGGAATGGACGCTATGGGGGGTCGGGAGGAGACAAATGATGTAAGATGTCATTTATGAAACTTGTTTTTTCTACTTTTTACTTGAAAAGTCATTTTCTTTATTAATTTTTATGAAACTTATTTTTCAAAAGAAAATGCTTTCCCAAATTTTAACCAACCAAATATTGAAAAATTGAAGAACATTTGCCGGAGACTATTTTCCTCCATACCAAACACATCATCCTTATGGAGTGATCAAAAGGCCCTTATTTAGCCAATACATTCAGTGACACATAGTGTGATATACGTTAGTGTGAATATGTAACTCTTTATTATTTCCTTCGGAATCGAAGGATTGGGACTAACAACTAACACCAAAACACTCATCCACATGCTTAAGGGCTAAATTAAATCTTATTCCTTTTATGATTTTATATGGTTACAATCTCAAACAACATAGAGTACAATTAAAATGTATTTTTTCTTAATTAAATTGCTTGAAAAGCAATTGATGCAACTCAGAACATGAAATATTAGCAAATAAACATGGTTTTACTACTATTAACACAAGTTTTAACATGAATCCATAGTGAGAGAAGCCTCTCATATTGAAAGAACTTCAACAGGAGACTATTTCATACACTTTATCTCACATTTAGGTAAACTTGGACCAAGCACCAATTATAGAAGAAAAAAAGTGGTGGTTTAATTAGGCAGTCCATCAGGTTTTAGTTGAACTTGGAGAGCACTGGCTCGTTATCCTTCCACTGCACAGAGTGGGAGCTATTCGTTGCTCTGTGAAACCAGCCTCACGCAGTCCACCCCACTCTAAGAGCCAAGCAGCCCATACTTTCGTTTGGACCCCGTGACTCAACTCCGTGCTTGGATAGGGCAGGCCAGACTAATGCCAACCAAAGTCCAGCCATCTGGAACAGCCTAACATCCCACCACATTGTTGCCCCAACTTAGGTTACAAGCCCACGTTACAAGGCTCAGCATTTCGATGTGTTATGTCATCATTATATGTATTAACAAAAATCATTGTTCATTAACGATGTGGGAACAAAATATGTAATGAGTAACTCTACCTTTATTTATTTATGTAAGCACCTTTGGAAGTTAATTAAAGTTGAATCTAGTCTGATGTATGATATATTTTATTTAATATTTAGATATATTTTACTCGTGGAGAGTGCTGCAAAAATTTCAGCTGAATTGGTTATAAGTTGCTACATAATCCAAGCTCTATTTAGACCTTTCTTTATTTACAAATAATTGGACAAAAGTACTCCAAATTAAAATACGGAACTACTTCAACAAACGATAATAAATTCGAAGGATTAAACAAGTAAAACTCGAGGAAACTCAAAAGTTCTCTACGTGAATGGGGAATGACTATATTAGGAAAGTATGTATGAAAAATATGCGTGATAGTAAGAACTAATGCTCATTTGGTTTAGTATATATATGTTTTTTTAAATTTTTTCATAGTGAATATGCATCGAGTATACTTGGTCAATCGATAAATTGATATTCTTCAACCGTCGAGCTTTGATGTATACATAAATAACACATGTCAAACAATTTACATTTATCCGTTCTTGATTCTCATTATTGTGTTCATTTTAGTCATGAACAACATGTGATCATTTCATATGTGTGTAGAATTGACCTTTCACTAATCCTCCTTTAAGTGGCTTACACTTCACAGTCACATAGCTAATTTCGAAATATGTGACCCGTAGATTCATTGTTTGGTAATTGATCATGTCATGTCAAATCTATAAATCATTAAAAAAATTGTTTCCTTATTTCCTAAACATTGTCGTATAATGAGAATGGATTAATTTAATGACAATGTTGAACTCTCATGATGTTGTTTGATCTCTTTGAATCTAGATTTTGAAATCTCCAACTAGGTAAACTTATCATTATGATGACTTGTTCTCAGTCATAACCCTATTCTCTTTAATGATTTATTAACCGTCTCTCGAGTTAGGCCTTTGATAAGTGAATCTTACACGTTATCTTTTGACTTTACTTAGTTGATTGTGATAATTTCACTAAAGAATTATTATCTAACGGTATTATGTCTTCAACTCTTCATCACATGTGATGAGACTCTCTTTTATTCATAACATTTTCAACTCTTCTTATTGCATCTTGACTATCATAATGTATACATAAGTCAAAATATAGGTACAAACAAGCATGTTCACAAAAAAAATAATATATCTTTCTTTCCATATATATATATCGCGTAAATTATATATATATATATATATATATATATATATATGGTTCGGTTGTCAATTCAAGTCGTACACGACTCCCTTAGGCCTAGCTGTTTTTTTTGGTTCTTTCTTCACTTCTTTTAATCCTTTTTATATTTGTTTTGTTTTTTTTCCTTTTTGTCTTTTTTTTCTCTTAATTTTTTTTTTCCTGTTTTCGTGGTTAGTTTATCTTCTTTTTTATATTTTTGTCCTTTTCTTTTCTTCTATTTTTTTCTTTATTTTATTTTAAGATAAATATTAGTTAACTATATTAGATTAATATAAATATATAAAAATAAATAATTAGACTACTCTAAATGTCACTAATTAGGCATAGATTTTGTAATTAGTTTAGTGAATAGAGATGTAAATGGGTAGGCGGAGCTAATTAGTTTGTTCTTATATTGATAAGTTAACCATGTATGAGTATTTTTATTTTACAATTTGGAGAACTAAATCTAATAAAGTTGAATAATGAGAACTTAATAAAAGGAAAAATGATTTTCTTAATCTCTTAAATTATGAGAAGAAAAAAAAGTATGTTTTGGATAGAATCATTTATCATGGAAGGCTAATTTGGTATCTAACTTGGACGAGTAAAATAATCTATGGAATACTAATTTCATAGTTTGACACTAAAAAATTGTATACTTTAAAAGTAGATGAATTAATTAAGCAGTTGTTCAATTGGACGAGACTAGCCTCATTACTTCCCACCTGTGAACGTACACCTAACTCCACCTATTCACTCATCATCAATCGCGATATCCAACTAAGACTAGCACTAGTAGACACCTATTGTATTAAAATCAGATGTCCGCGTCTTTTTACTATTGTTAATGAATCTCTTCCACAATCAATCCTACTCTATGTTAGATCATTTCTATGAATACTATTCCGATCAAAGTAGTCTTATTTTTTCATCCCGTGCTAGGAAGCATTACTCCTCTTTATTCCAATTCGAAAATCAGAGGATTGAGGCTCACACACATAAAACTTCAAAAAAAGGAAAATAGTAGAGGTTTTTGCACATTTAAGTTACATATTGCTTCAACACACTTGAACTTTTATTACATAGAACTTCAAAAGGGAAATAGTACATTCTGCTTCAAACAAACCAAACTTGAAACACACACAACTTCAAAAGGGAAATAGTATAGGCTTCTGCCTACTAATTTTACATACTGCTTCAATAAGTCTGCAAACTAGAGTAGAGAATTCTTATAAGAATTCATTTATTCTTCAAACATAGAGTTTTAAGCTTCGTTACTCGTCACACCATTTCATACTTCCTGACTTCAGCATAAGTTACAGACTGGACAGGTAGGACTCAACTCGAGCCATTTATCAAGGCATACAGCATGGAACTGCAAAAAAAAAAAAGATAAGTGAACACTGACAAGAGTGCGAAATCCAAGACTACGATTAAGTTTGTGGATTAGAATTAAAAGAAGTGCAAAGATCAGTTAATTTCTGAGTTACTGGCGTTTATTCAAGCCTCAAAGATAAGGAAATGGTAGTTATAGTCGATAACATTGAGTGATTTTATCCATAATCGTTGAAATTGAGCTTCAACTCAGATCTATGTCCACGATACTGTGATTTAGGGAAATGGTTGAACATGATCTATTATAGAGGAAAGGAAGAAAATATTAGATAGAATAGGAAGAAACCTGATGGATACAGGGAAAGCAACAAACAAGGTCTCCCTCAATAACTGGCTCCAAACAAATATTACATATCAATTCATCAGATGAACCATCTTCGTCGGGCACACCTATTGTCATAGATTCCTGCTTCATTTGAAAGGAGCACATTACAAATACTGAAAAACCAAACCTAATGTTTTAAGCGAGTTGAATGGAGAATTTCATAAAAAGAAGCACAGAAGAACACAAAAGGACTAGAAAATATATGATAGGATAAGTATATCGTGGAGCTAGAAAAATATATATCATTAACGGGCTGCATATACAGATATCATGAGAGTTTTAGGTATTTTCCCCTCTCCCCTCTCTTGAAAATCCAAGGCAAATAGCTGTGAGAAAATTGATTTTTCACATTACTACTCCTGGATTTGCAAATATTATCCAAAAAAGGGAAGATGACAAGCAACTAAGGGAAAACAAGGGGTAGCTAAAATAGACGTGGAGAGGTCACCAAGCTATATATAGTATTTTGGCATAAACCTTGAGAATATGAAAGAAAATACCTGGTCTGAGGCTAAGGCTGAGGTTGAAGAAGATGAGGCCTGTTCCGGTGGAGCATCCTCACTGCAGGAAAGAACAATACTGAATCGTCCATTAAAATTTCAATGCAAAACTGTCGTTAAAAATTTCAATACAGATAAACTCATCGAAAAGTACACATTTTTCAACTTAACATTTGGTTCTTCAAACAAACTATGCACAAGTCATTAATCTCTTTGTTGCAGTTTCATATTTCAAACTTTTTTATTTTCCCCATCCTTTCAAAAATATATTCAAAAGTTCTTTTTATTGTTAAAAAATATATGCAGAAGTTTTTGGTAGTTAGCTGAAGGGAATGTGATCAACTAGCATTACTCTAGATTTAAACCACCAATCGTCCTACTCTATGTGCACAAGAATTTAAGTGAATTCTAGGCTTGAGAGAAAAAAGCACGACTTAACATGCTTGTGCTTACCTCTCTAGACAAGCATCTATCTCTTCGTCATTCACAGAAGGAATTCTGAAGATAGAAGATAACTCTCCGTAGGTATGGTGTTCTGCATATGGAAACAACCATATAGTAAGAAAAAGATTGTTTTTATTTTCCTGACAGAATCTTGAAAGGTGAGTATGATAATGATTCCAAGAACATATCCACATCAAAACTTTTGCTAGATAAAGTTTTAGCAGATTGCATAGCAAACATACCAAACTCATCAACTTCACGGTTTAGATTAGCAATTTGGAGCCTCAGGTCTTGCAATCGTCTTCTGGTGGGAAATGATTCTAATGGAGGCACATCGTAATGAAGTTCATCAGAATCAATCAAGTGGTTAACCGGTGCAATCCTTTCTCTGTCTCTAGCTTGACGTATAGAACAAATTTCATATATCATTACAACTACTATCACCGGGACAACATGTATAGCAATGACACCCTGCACGTGAAAATTTGACACCATCATGTCAAAATATTATGCCACCAAATGAGTCAAGAAAAATGCTCACTAATATTCAGCTTAAGACTAGGACGGAAGTTACCACAAGAACCCATGAGTCATCAGGGGGGCTTATAGCGTAGATGACAACAGCTGCCAAACAGTTTAACAAATGGATAATTAATAGACAGGTTCCACATAAAGAATTTGCAAGAAAAGAATCATAAAAAATGAGGCAGAAACTTTACCTAGGATAGTCAGAATGACTGATGATAATACCGTTGCGCTTGAAAAAAATTTACGCTGGTAGTAAAGAAATTGCAGTGTCAAGACAAGACTAGACTAAATACTGGTAAATATTTCTTGACCTCTACACAAGTATATATAACAAAGACTCTGGTTTACAGGGAAAAAATCACCATTTCAGAAAACATGCAAGATAAAGAGTAATACAAGCAAGTAGCACAGCCATTAAGGACATAGGAATACATCTTATGCTCTTGGCTGCATCTTTCACAGCTTGATTCAAGGGAAAAAAAGGCAAATGCACGGAAATATGCAAGTGCTTAGGGGGCTTTTAACCATGATTTTTTTTACTTTTTCCAGAGTCGAACTCTGGGAAACAATTTGGCCATAAAATTCTGGAATTTTGAAAAACATCAAAAAGTTGTTTTCACTTTTTTCACTCCAAATTAATCACAGAAAGTCAGAAAACCACTTCAAATTCTATTCATGGCCACACATAACTTGGCCAATTTTCAAATATCATTTTTCACTTCTAATACAAAAACTACTTTATTCAAATATCACAATTTTTATAGTCAAACTTAATTTAAAATCCAAAACTCCTGAGGAGCTAAAACGGAGCACTTGATAAGGACGACCACAAGTCAAAACAAAAATTACTAAATATTCACCATCATAACTTCTAGAAGAGATGAATGATTAGTGAGTAATTTTACTAATTTTTAAAACTATGATTACCACGATCGACATAATGGCGAAGATCTGTTGAGGCTTCAGAAAGCTGTACTGTGAGACCCTCACGTTCACTTACAGTGAAAATATCTGCATAATTCAAATTGTCAGACTGTTAGCCCGTATAAAGTTCCTTACCCTTATACCCTTTTATCAAAAGCACGCATGATCAGTCCCGGACTTCGTTGGAATTTCACAAAGAAGTAGATAAGATCTTTAAAAGTAGAGATAACTAGTTGCACATGAGCAATGATAAAATAAAACAGAAGTG
Organism: Solanum pennellii; assembly: GCF_001406875.1. Taxonomy (NCBI): domain Eukaryota; kingdom Viridiplantae; phylum Streptophyta; class Magnoliopsida; order Solanales; family Solanaceae; genus Solanum; species Solanum pennellii. The sequence goes on from NC_028642.1 coordinate 761,931, forward strand.
AAGAGCACCCATGTGTAAAAACAGCTAATTAGTTCAATTTGGGGCCTTGTTATAAGGTTGCCTTATCTACCTTGTTATAATAATAATGTTTGCAGATTATACCAGAATGGTTTCATATTCAAGCACAAAGTTAAGAGTAATGCTGTGAACGCTCATTCTCCTAAAATTATTTTTAAGTCAATCTCAACATAAAACTATCTTCTTATAGTTCAAGATGATATATCATCTCTTTTAGAACTTAGGCATATGCATTGCAATCTGAACCGATGAGAATAAAGATGACTCAAGACATATCTATTTCAATCTTTAATATGGAAGTTTGGACAAAAAGAGAATTTCACTTGATGGCTAGAGTATACTAGGAATTGCACTTTCAAGCATTGTGCAATAAATTCATTACCTTAACAAATTGAGATCCCAATAGCACAAACATAACTCAACGGAAGAGTCAAATTGAGTATTCTGGATCTCTGATTTCTTCTTGCTCTACCACAATTACCATCTTAGCCTAGTACATGGTGACACTAAACTAATCTGAAACAGGTCAACATCGTGCTTATACAGGATGTTTTCTTGAAAAATTCCTTGCATGAGGGTCGAGCAACTAATAATTTTTCAAGTATACTCATGATTTGCTAATGAAGTACAAACATAATCAAATAGAAGAAGAATAAATCACAAGACCATTCAAGCGTAACATAGGATGATTTACCAAAATGCAAGGCAAATTTAAAGAGGAAAAATTTGAGAAATAGAAATAGCAATAAAAGGAAATAGAGATCTAATGAACCTTAAAAGAGAAAGAGAATATCTCCAATGCCAGAAGCCACAATGAAGAACAGCATCAAGGAATCCGAACTTTATATATCAATGTTGTCGGTGTTGGTACAGTGTTCTGTTTGTCTGATTCGCTGCCTAAAGGTGTCTTTTGCATGAACCTTATCATCATTAGATCAGCACATGTCGACATTGCATCTTTACAAAAAAAAACTACCATGAAAATTTCTACACGCAACAAGAATATTGAATATAGGATTTAGAAAGATACACTAGCTACTCCACACTACTCTTTTGAACACGACAAAACTAAGAATTATCTTTTTTTTCATTAGTAAAAAAATAATAATATTCTTTTAGGCGAGGAATCCGATTGGCAAAAACCTTTGGGTAATTCAGAAATGCCTTTATTAGCAAAAACTTGTTTTTCCTTATATACAAATATTTTATCAAGGCATCAACTAGTAAATCAACACGCTTCAGTCCCAAATTAGTTGGGGTTGGCAATACGCACACTACATACCGCATTCTATTCAGATCCATTTCATCCAAATACTAAATAATCACAAATTAACTATCAATATGAGTTGATATATCTTAATAGGAATTCAAGAACATAAGGAAATACTCGCATGTATAGGAAAAGTTATTTTAGCCCCTTTTTCTTTTATTTATCGGCAGGATAAGCTTATTGATAACCAGCATCAAGTGAGTGTTGGAGAAAATGTACAATTAGCATCATTACAAATTGAGTAAAGAGCTAAAAAAATTCAATCTTGGCTTTGACATCATTAACAACTACAACAATAACATACCCACTTATATCCTACAAGTGAGGTCTGGGGAAAGTAGAATGCACATAGACCTTACCACTATCTTCATGGATATAGAGATGTTGTTTTCGAAAGACCTTCAACTCAATTAGAACCTTCGACATTACTAAATAATGCCATAATGCACCATAAAGAAATTGTAGAAAAACATTTGTATTGATTATACTAACATACTCTTGTTTTCTCTCTAAACGTCTTGTTTTCCTATCCTTACGGGTGGACAACCAAATGGCCCTAGGATGGCATTCCAAACCTTAACCTCAAGTTGTTGAAGAGAGGTTAAAAGTTATTGAAGTAAGTGATTATCTCATCTAAAAGCTTAAGTTGTTAGAGGGAGCACACTCTTATTATTTAACTGTATTCTCAACTCACCCCCTCATGTGCAGGCCTAATTCTTTTTCCATAGGTTAAGCATGTGTAAGTATTTATGATAATGGATAGTGGTGACATTTAATCCTAGGACCTCTCTTACTATAATACCATGTAAACAAATGAATCTTGAGCATAATTCAAGCAAAAAAGTTAGCTCTCAAGGGGAGGATTGTCTAATATCATATAAAGCAACCACACATCCCTTTTTCATCCTATGTGGGACTTTTCAACACTCCACCATGTTGAACCTCATGCCTAGGTCTAGACATCTAAAGTGTGGGCAATTAATATGGGCATCCAACATCGGTAAACAATAATTGGGATGGGCCGCTCTGATGAAGTGTTGAAGTGTGTGACCATCTCATCTAAAAGTTTAAGTTGTTTGATAAAGAACATTCTTATCATTGAATTGCATTCTCAATAAATGAATGAAAAGATGGTTGGAGTGCTCTTCTTAGCATTCACAAAGTACTCATATATTGCATAGTTTAAGCCAAGTGAAGCAAGCTACCTTTTCTGGTGCAGCACTCTTCCAGATTGTTTTCTACAACCAGACTGAATTAGGAGAAATGTTTCTGGACAGAAATTGATAGCTGGACTTGACCATAAGCCACCATCTGCAATTCCTTTCCATGACAACATATCAGGCTAGTGAAGTGACAATTTTTAACTATAAGTAAACACAGACAATGAAATTGGACAACAATAACATATAATGGTGATATTTGCATTCATTCACCCATCCATCAACGCAAATATGAAGTATTTAGTACTCAAAATGGAAATCAAATTACCTGTTGCGATTCGGAAGTTGGTGTTCCATAATATATTGATTTGAGCTTTATCAACAACTAATTTCACATTTGGTTACTGAAATTTCAACTTTAGGGTTCGATTTCCACCTTGTAATACTCTTACCCAATTCCCCGGAGATCAAATATGTGAACGCCGGCAGAACTGTAACTCAACATTTTTGCCACCCCTCTTGTCAATCTTGTGGGATAGGTTAACTAAGGTTTAAAATATTATGCGGTTAAATAAATTTATACTATTTAATTTATAGTTTGTTATAATTATTACTAGCTTGGTTGCGTTGATATAATTTTGCATATTTACATAATTCGCAACTAATAGTTGTTAGTTTGATTTGTATTTGGTTGTATTTGTATTTGACGATGATTTTCTTTGGTTTTTCAGTTTTATTATCATGTATGTTCAATCTTTTTGTGTATAATTTTTTAATATTTTTGAATAAACTATAGTTTTCAAATTTTGTATGGTAAAAATTTTTAAATATAATTTGTATAACGATTTAAAATTAGTATGTAATTCCAGAATTTATATTATTCAATTATACAAAAACACACGAATTATATTTAAAAAAATTGTACCCGTAAATTATTGTCCTCTCTCGCTCGCCTCTCTCCTCACTCTCCCAATCTAGCTCGTTACTCTTTGCCCTATAACATGTAGCTACGAATTATAATTAGCAAACTATAGTAATTGAGAGTAATTAAGTTATTTTTGAGTGACTATATGCGAAAGTTCTCCTATTTACAAACAAGATATACACGTGTAATGCACATGCAACGAGACTAGTTTTTAGATAAATATAAGATTGTATGTTATCTATACAATCCTATTGTTATACAAATGATATTACGCAAACAATTTTTTTGCAACTCAATAGTCGATGCACTTTCCAGTCAAACGAGTTAATCAGGGCTTTTTATTTGCTTAGAATGCTAATTGTTCGCTTTTACAATGCAAACATGAAGACTCAAACAAAAACATAAAGGGAAATATGATGAAATGTGAAGACTGTCAAACGAGTTAATCAAGGATTTTTATTTGCTTAGAATGCTAATTGTTCGCCTTTACAATACAAACATGAAGACTCAAACAAAAACATAAAGGAAAATATGATGAAACGTGAAGACTTTCAAAAATATTGTTTGATCATCAATGAAGTCCGAATATAATAAAATAATATTTGTTACAATATTATACAATATATTTTATAGTGTTTTTATCGTAATACATTCATAATTATATATGTTTTTAAAAATAAAAAAAAATGTCATTTTTAATAAAAGTAGCAAAAGCCCACAAATTACATTTCACATTACTTGTATCATATTTACCCCTCCAACACACCTCATTTTCATTCTCACTACTGTATACCCCGCCCCCGTTACCCCCACCCCATCTCTCATTAGATATAATTATATTATTTACAAATATTTTACTTTATTAACCATATATAAGAAAACAAAAAAAGAAAGATACATTTATTTTCCTAAAATAGAAGATACGTATGTTTTAAGAAAACATTTTTCTTAATATAAAACAAATTCTTGGTGTGAGTTTTGTGTTGAAGAATTGAGTGAGTAGAGAACAAAAGTAGAGTCAAATTTGAAGGGATCCAAAATTCAATTTTGTGATGCGTAATGAAAACTACTACCTAAATATAATTATTATATAGACTATAGTAAATAACACTTCTTTTAAAACTCTTCTATTACACACTATACTCATCTCATTTTTCTTTAAAAAATAGCAAAATTATGGGGAACTTCTTCTATACACGTTACCTCCTCTATTCTAATATATATATATGATATGTATTTTGAACGTATGATAAATAAAAATAATTAAAATGATAATTGATGTTGAAATAAATATTCATATTATACATGTTTAAATGAAAACGATTTCAGATAAGAAGTTTAAAAGAGTTAAAAGTTAAAAAACATGGTGCAACATTTTCTTTTAATGTAAGTAGTTAATTATTGAGATTTATTACTTTTAATGTTATTTGTAAATATATAAATTATTTAAAATGCCGTTTGAATTATTAGAAATGTATTTCTTCTCTTTATTTAAATTTACGTGGCACAAACAAAATTTAGAAAATGTATTTTTATATGATTTTTAAATATATTACGTTTTTAATTATATAATTTATAATACTTTTTGTGTAATCTTTAAATATATAATAATGTTGTGTTTTTAGCCCATTTTACTATTGTATAATAATGACAATTAAATGTATATTGGTGGAGTATGCCACGTGCAGATGTGAATATGTTAATTTTCATCTGAATTTTATAGATTATTTTATCAATTTTTTTAAACCACTAATTTGAAGAGTATTCTTTGAAAAAATTATTTTTTTTGAAAATATCAATATATATTCGATTAATCAATTTTGAAAGAACATTCTCTCACATTAAAGTACTTGTGTGGTTAATTTTATTTTCGATTTTCTAAAATAAAAATCTACTAATATTATATATATTTATTTATTCAATATAAATTTGACCAAATATCTTAACTTTAAAACAGGCAATTTTAAAAGAACAAAAGAAACTTTTGACTTCCCTAAACTTAATCCACAGTTAATAGGTTCTATTTTCACACCATGTCCCCATCACATTAAATTAACTCACAATATTAGATAATTTTTATAATTATACCTAAAGATAAAACTAAATTAATCAAATTTAGTAAACCTTACTAAATTAATTCTCGATTATATTTTAATAACAAGGCCCACCACATGTTTATGTTGAGGCTTGATCTACATGAAAAAATAAATATATTGTACGTGTATATCATGTCAATATTATCTCATGTAGTTAGAATTTTATATATACTATGTTATATAAAAGCAATCGATCAATAATATAGATTGTTAGTTCATATAATTTATATTTAGAGTCGTATGTAACTTGCTGCCAATTGTCTTAATTAGTATAATAGTGCAAATTCACGTCTTAATTGAGACGCCTAAAATTCTCTTAATTTTTTAAAAAATATATTTTTTCTTTTACCATATATTTTCGAATTCCTTAATTATTAATTTTACCTTATATCTCTTGATATGTATTTTTCTTGTACCATATATTTTAAGATTTTTTTAATTTCAAATATTATAAAGAAAACTAAATAACAATTTGATAGGGAAAAATAGTAAATGACAATTTTATCTCTTGTATCAGGTGTTTTGCATTATGTATCACTTTAATTAATAATATATATATTTTTAAATAGTTTGTGTAAAATAATTAATAACATTAGAATGTGATTGTCATTATACACTTTCTTTCGATAAATCTTTCACTTAATGTACTGCAAGTTGACTCTTGAAATATGATAAGTGCCGTAAAAATTGAAACATAAATAGTAATATACGTAAAAAAATATATATTAAAAATTGCAATAATTAACAATATGAAATATTTGTTATATTTGAAAGACATAAAAATCAAGCTGGATTTTGAAGTTTTATATGTGCCACGTAAATTGAGAAATTCTATAGTAAAAATTTTAAAATGGGAAAAAAGATTTGAAATATATTCAAATTTTGATCGAAATTGTTGTAACAATATCGAACTTTGGAAAGGACCTTTTAATTCCCTAATCTATTTAATAACATATTTTAAAGACAGATATGATATATGTGCTTACATGAACATCATAAATATTGCATCACTATAATTAGTAATATGTCCACGTGGGCACATATACACCTTTAAAATACGTTATTAAATAGTGCAGGTGAAAATGTCCTCCATAAAGTTTGGTATCGCAACAGCAATTTCCACCAAATTTGATACTAGATGAGGGTGTTTAGACGTAGTTTTCACTGTTGTCGTTGTTTTTGAATTCTCTGTTGATAAGTTTATCCTAACTTATCATCAATCAACTTAAGAAAAGCATGTTCAACTTAGATATAGAAAAGGGAAAAGGGTCTGATATACCCCTCAACTTTATCATTTGGAGCTGATATACCCCTCGTTATAAAAGTGGCTCATATATGCCCTTACCGTTATACAAACGGCTCACATATACCCCTGCCGCTACAAAATGACTCACATATACCCTTCATTTAACGAAAGTTAAAAAATTAGTTTTAAATTTATATTTATTACTTCTAATTTTAAAAAAAAAAAATATTTAGGGGTATATATGATTATTCTATCAAAGTTCAAGGTATATTTTGATTTTTTTCATACATAAATTATTTTTTGACTTCTTTCATTATAATTATTTGAGTTTCTTATTCTTATTTTATTTTTTTCTTACATTCCTTAGTTTAAAGAAAAAAAAGTAAACTATTTTTTTTGTGTGTATTGTAATTTAATTACGCATTCGGAAAAAAAAATTGGTCATCTACAATAAGTTTTACAAGAATATTAGTGAAACATAAATAAATTTGATTATCAAAATAATAATTATAAATTAGTCATTGAAATTAAAAAAAGTCAAAAAAAATATGTTTGACGAGGATTAAATTTACTCATATAGGATTATAGTTTTTAGAAAAAAAATAAGAAAAATTTAGATTAAAATTATTATTTTTTTCATTTCCGTTAGAGGAAAAGGGTATATGTGAGCCATTTATTTACAAGTAGGGGTATATATGAGCCACTTTCATAACAAGGGACATATCAGCTCTAAATGACAAAGTTGAGGGGTATATCAGACCCTTTTCCTTATAGAAAATTTACTGCAACAAAGATGAAAAGAAAAGACTCGCAAGTTTGGAAATTTTCTCTTTATTGATCCCTTCAGAATACGTCGTTACAATAGCCCTTAAATAGAAAACTTAGTAAATAAAAAAAACATGTTAACTCTTCTAATAAATCTGAATCTAAAAACTGACTCCACTACTCCTATAGCTAAAGACTAGGAAACAACTTAATGAATCCTAAACAAAAGCAACAAAATCTGATCATGTTGCTAACATTCCCTCCCTTAAACTGAAACATTTTTCAGTTTAATTTGCAAACACCAAGTTGATCGCGTAGCTTTAGAAAGGACACCGATTTCAGGGGCTTTGCAAACATTTCTGCAACCTGATCTTCACTTCTTACAATAAATAAGACTAATCTTTGCATCCTTAGTCAGATCACGCAAGAAGTGATACTTCACATCTATATGCTTACTTCATCCATGTTCAACTAGATCCTTTGAAAGATTAATCGCCGAAGTATTGTCACAATAGATTGGTGTTGGTCTATTCTGCTTAAAATGAAGTTCTTCAAGAATAATCCTCAGCCAAACTGCCTGACAAACACATGGATGTTGCAGCTACATGCTCTGCTTCGGTAGTCGACAAAGTAACAATAGGTTGCTTCTTTGAAGACCAAGAAATAACTCCAGAGCTCAATATAAAAACATATCCCAATGTACTTTTCCTGCATTCAAGGTTCCCAACATAGTCACTATCAGTGTAACCAACCAAATCTCCAGTTACTCTCATGTGATAAAGTATGCCAATGTCACTGGTACCATTAAAGTACCGCAGGATCCTCTTGACAGCTTATAGATGCATTTTTTTTGGACACTCCATGAATCTGCTAATGAGACTTACGGCGTGCATAACATTAGGCCTTGTTGCTGTCAAGTACATCAATCTTCCAATGATTTGCTTGTATAAAATGTTGTCCACTTTTCTCCCTTCAGGTTCTTTGACGAGCTTCAGACCCTTCTCCATTGGTGTGCTCACAGTGTTGCTATTTTTATCTGGAATCTGTCCAGACTATCTTGCACATATTTCTTTTGAGAAACAAAAATACCATCAGCAGATTGATTCACTTCTAAACCAAGGAAATAATGCATCATACCCAAATCTGACATGTCAAACACAACCATCATGGACTTCTTAAAATTTTCAATCATAGACACATTACTTCCGGTATAAATTAAGTCATCTACATATAAACACACCATTAAGACCCCTGCACCTTCTCTTTTTATGTAAAGAGTATGTTCATTTGTACACTTCCGAAATCCCTCCTTTGAAAAATAAGTATCTATGCGACTATAACAAGCTCTTGGAGCTTGTTTTAGTCCATATAAAGCCTTTTTTTTGAATCTAAGCACTTTATTCACACCACCAAATTTCACATAGCCATCAGTAGGTTGTTCGATAAATACCTTTTCTTGAAGTTCATATTTCATGTCCAACTGATAGATTTTCCAAGCATTTTGAGCAGCCAAAGCAATCACCAATCTAATGGTATCTAACCGAGCACGGGAGCAAACACTTCTACATAGTCAACACCATATTCTTGCTTGTATCCTTTTGCTACTAAGCGAGCTTTGAACTTGTTGACCTCTCCATTTTCCTTCAACTTTATTTTGTAAACCCATTTGACACCAATAATTTTCTGATTTTCTAAAGATTTGTCAACTCTCAAGTATCATTTTTTTCAATTGATCTAATCTCTTCGTCCATGGCTTGCTGCCAGTTCAGGTCTTTAACGGCATCAACAAAAGATATAGGATCACAATCTGAAAATAAAGAAAGATGACATACTTTATTTCCAGATTTTCTAGTCCCATATGCCTCATAATTTTCCAACCACCTTGGTGCCCCTCTATTACGTCTTGGACGTTCATTGTTCAATTGAGAATCACCTGATTCATGTTCAACACTTTCAGCATCCTGTACAACTGGACTTGCTTGTGAGCTGATCTCTAAAGGTCGTTCTAGTTCCTCTTCTTCATGAGGTGTCATATTTTGGATAGAGCTGGTAGGACATATATTCAATATATGAACGCTCCAACGAACTGCTTCTACCCAAAAGTCTCTTGGTAAGTGACTTTTCTTCAAAAGACTACGCACCATATTTAGAATTGTGCATTTTTTTCTTTCACATAGACCCCTCGGTATGTAACATTGTTTTATGTTTTTGAAATTCTTTTTCCTAGTTTTCAAGTAGACCAATCTTAAGGATTTGTCATAGAATATTGTGAAGATAAAGAATATGAGAGCGTATCAAAGTTGGAGTTTGAATAAGGAGGGAATAGAAAAGTTGATTCAACAACAACTTATTACGTGTGCGGCTCATCATGTTACAATTTTAGGGAACATAGAGGCAAAGTAAATGAATTTAACTTTTTTGATCATACATTAATCTTTATGTTAATTATTTATGTTTTAATTATGTGGTTCTATGTAAAACAAAATCATCCAAGAAATACATGTATCTCTTTGTTTGCATGCACTTGCTCTATTCCAATGTAATTGATGAAACTTGAAATGTTAGAGTCAAATTTTTATCTAAACAAATTGATAAAAATCATATTGTGGTTTTACTAGTGCTTTTTCTTGGATATATTGTTGGTAGTTTATGAACCAACAAGTTCTTATTTTCATTTTAATTATTCAGTCATTTTTTAGAGTAAAAAGTTGTCCTCATTTTGATGAAGCTTTGTCCGGCAAAGCAACTTCACGACCCACTTTGACGGGTTGTGGTGCTCATGACATCCCCTGAAGCCTCTCTTTGAAGTCATTTCGTCAGATTTTAAGTGAGGTTTCACCCCCAAAGTCATTGGTTAAGCACCACATACGTCTAAATAAAGCTCCACAAAAAGTGTAAAATTGTCCGTTAATGAGACTTGTCAGATTTAGAGTTTAGGGTCAACTTCAAAAGGCCATATCTTTCAACACAAAATGAATTGGGTAACTCATGACCTACCAAATTATATCTGAGTCTTCTTTCCAATGCCACCAAGTTTGTCTGATTCCAAGCTTGGAGTAAAAATTTATGCCCATCTTAGTGAAACCTTGTCCGGCAGAGGGCATCTTCACGAGCTGCTAGATGGGCATTGATTATCATTACTTAAGCTGAATATTAGTGAGCATTTTTCTTGACTCATTTGGTGGCATAATATTTTGACATGATGGTGTCAAATTTTCACGTGCAGGGTGTCATTGCTTTACATGTTGTCCCGGTGATAGTAGTCGTTATGATATATGAAATTTGTTCTATACGTCAAGCTAGAGATAGAGCAAGGATTGTATCCGTTAACCACTTGATTGATTATGATGAACTTCATCACTATGCCTCCATTAGAAACATTTCCCACTAGAAGACGATTGTCTGTCAAACTAGTGGGATTTCAAACTGCCCATAAATAGTTTGAAATAGAAGACGATTGTATTTCAAACTAGTGGAATTTCAAACTGCCCATAAATAGTTTGAAATAGAATCGTCTTCTGGATGGCAATGCTTGTAATGGAGGCACATAGTGATGAAGTTCATCAGAATCAATCAAGTGGTTAACGGGTACAATCCTTGCTCTATCTCTAGCTTGACGTATAGAACAAATTTCATATATCATAACGACTACTATCACTGGGACAACATGTAAAGCAATGACACCCTGCACGTGAAAATTTGACACCATCATGTCAAAATATTATGCCACCAAATGAGTCAAGAAAAATGCTCACTAATATTCAGCTTAACACTAGGACAGAAGTTACCACAAGAACCCATGAGTCATCAGGGGGGCTTATAGCGTAGATGACAACAGCTGCCAAACAGTTTAACAAATGGATAATTAATAGACAGGAACCACATAAAGAATTTGCAAGAAAAGAATCATAAAAAATGAGGCAGAAATTTTAACTAGGATAGTCAGAACAACAGACGACAATACCGTTGCGCTTGAAAAAAATTTACACTGGTAGTAAAGAAATTGCAGTGTCAAGACAAGACTAGACTAAATACTGGTAAATATTCTTGACCTCTATACAAGTATATAGAACAAAGACTTTGGTTTACAGGAAAAAATCACCATTTCGGAAAACATGCAAAGATAAAGAGTAATACAATTAAGTAGCACAGCCATTAAGGACATATGAAAACATCTTGTGCTTTTGGCTGCATCTTTCACAGCTTGTTTCAAGGGAAACAAAGGCAAATGCACGGAAATATGCAAGTGCTTAGGGGGCTTTTGACCATCATTTTTTTTTTACTTTTTCCCCGGAGTCGAACTCTGGGAAACAGTTTGGCATAAAATTATGGAATTTTGAAAAACATCAAAATATTGTTTCACTTTTTTCACTCCAAAGTTAATCACATAACTTGGCCAATTTTCAAATATCATTTTTCACTTCTAACACAAACTAATTTATTCAAATATCACAATTTTTATAGTCAAACTTAATTTAAAATTCAAAACTCCTGAGGAGGTAAAACAAAGCATTAAGGACCAGCACAAGTCAAAACAAAAATTAATAAATATTCACCATCATAACTTCTAGAAGAGATGAATGATTAGTGAGTAATTTTATTAATTTTTAAAACAATAATTACCACGATCGACATAATGGCGAAGATCTGTCGAGGCTTCAGAAATCTGTACTGTGAGACCCTCACGTTCACTTACAGTGAAAATATCTGCATAATTCAAATTGTCAGACTGTTAGCCCATATAAAGTTCCTTACCCTTATACCCTTTTATTAAAAGCACGCATGATCAGTCCCGGACATCGTTGGAATTTCACAAAGAAGTAGATAAGATCTTTAAAAAGTGGAGATAACTAGTTGCACATGAGTAACGATAAAAATAAAACAGAAGTGAAGAGCACCCGTGTGTAAAAACAGCTAATTAGTTCAATTTGGGGCCTAGTTATAAGGTTGCCTTATCTACCTTGTTATAATAATAATGTTTGCAGATTATACCAGGATGGTTTCATATTCAAGCACAAAGTTAAGAGTAATGCTGTGAACGCTCATTCACCTAAAATTATTTTTAAGTCAATCTCAACATAGGACTATCTTCTTATAGTTCAAGATGATATATCATCTCTTTTAGAACTTAGGCATATGCATTGCAATCTGAACCGATGAGAATAGAGATGACTCAAGACGTATCTATTTCAATCTTCAATATGGAAGTTTGGACAAAAAAAGAATTTCAATTGATGGCTAGAGTATACTGGAAATTGCACTTCCAAGCATTGTGCAATAAATTCATTACCTTAACAAATTGAGATCCCAATAGCACAAAACATAACTCAACGGAAGAGTCAAATTGAGTATTGTGGATCTCTGATATCTTCTTGCTCTACCACAATCACCATCTTAGCCTAGTACATGGTGACACTCAACTAATATGAAACAGGTCAACATCGTGCTTATACAGGATGTTTTCTTGAAAAATTCCTTGCATGAGGGTCGAGCAACTAACAATTTTTCAAGTATACTCATGATTTGCTAATGAAGTACAAACATAATCAAATAGAAGAAGAACAAATCACAAGACCATTCAAGCATAACATAGGATGATTTACCAAAATGCAAGGCAAATTTAAAGAGGAAAAAATTGAGAAATAGAAATAGCAATAAAAGGAAATAGAGATCTAATGAACCTTAAAAGAGAAAGAGAATATCTCCAATGCCAGAAGCCACAATGAAGAACAGCATCAGGGAATCCGAACTTTATATATCAATGTTGTCGGTGTTGGTACAGTGTTCTGTTAGTCTGATTCGCTGCCTTAAGGTATCTTTTGCATGAACCTTATCATCATTAGATCAGCACATGTCGACATTGCATCTTTACAAAAAAAAAAAACTACCATGAAAATTTCCACAAGCAACAAGAATATTGAATATAGGCTTTAGAAAGATACACTAGCTACTCCACACTACTCTTTTGAACACGACTAAACTAAAAATTATCATTTTTCCATTAGTAAAAAAATAATAATATTCTTTTAGGGTGAGGAATCCGATTGGCAAAAACCTTTGGGGTAATTCAGAAATGCCTGTATTAGCAAAAACTTGTGTTTCCTTATCAAATAGTAAATCAACACGCTTCAGTCCCAAATTAGTTGGGTTGGCAATACGCACTCTACATATCCGCATTCTATTCAGATCCATTTCATCCAAATACTAAATAATCACAAATTAACTATCAATATGAGTTGATATATCTTAATAGGGATTTAAGAACATAAGGAAATACTAGCATGTATAGGAAAAGCTATTTTAGCCCCTTCTTCTTTTTTTAATCGGCAGGATAAGCTTATTGATAACCAGCATCAAGTGAGTGTTGGAGAATATGTAACATACCTACTGATATCCCACAAGTGAGGTCTGGGGAGAGTAGAATGTACATAGACCTTACCACTATCCTCATTGATATAGAGATGTTGTTTTCGAAAGACCTTCAACTCAATTACAACTTCGACATTACTAAATAATGCCATATTGCACCATATTCACAAAGTACTCATATATTGCATAGTTTAAGCCAAGTGAAGCAAGCTACCTTTTCTGGTGCAGCACTCTTCCAGATTGTTTTCTACAACCAGACTGAATTAGGAGAAATGTTTCTTGACAGAAATTTATAGCCGGATTTAACCATAAGCCACCATCTGCAGTTCCTTTCCATGACAACATATCAGGCTTGTGAGTGGTGATAACGTATGAATTAGACAGCTGCTGTAACAGAACAAAAAGCCTGAATAATTAACAATCATTGAATGGCCTTCTGAATACAATACTATAGCCCCTTTTACTAAAAGCCACAAAGAATGTGCTCACACAAATAAGAAAAAAAAATCAACAATAAATCGCAACATTTATCTCCAGTGCCTCGATCCCAATTTATTTGAGGAGAAATATATCTGTATTTTATATCCGTTCAACTTTAACTAGGTCTGTTTTCACTCCAACAAGAAAGATCTAGAACTCATTAGCTCTGCATCGATAATTTAGTTCTTTGTCCCAAGTAGATATTCTGTTTAATATTCTGCATTTCCAAGCCCCTCTTTCGGGAATGAGATTTCATAGTAAAGAACACTGGAAGATATATATCATTAGTCAAATCCTTGCAAAGTTGAATAGCTGATAAGCTATTACCAAGAATGTGCCGTTGAGTCTACTTATATTTCCACAAAGCATAACTCCTTGCACCGGTCTTACGCTTAGTCCCTTCACAACGAGCAGAAAGCCCAGCTATCACATCCGTTACTTATCTTTCCCAAAAGCAAATGTTGCGTCTATGTCAGCAGTAAGTGTAATTATAGAAACGAACTCCATAAAAAAAAACGATATGAATCTAGCACATTTTGATTGCTATATGGAAAGACATTAACATCTCATTACTCTACGAGTTGTGTATCTAAAATCTCAAGGTTAAAGATAGATAATCAAGTAACTAATGCGTTCAAAGTTCCAAACTGGAAAAATGCTCCACCATATTTGACATTAACATACAAATGTCTAGATACTCGAACCAACATATTAGCTATGAGTGTGCACCACTTATCTCATGCTCAATCAATATCGATAATTTAAATACCTATTTCATAAAAACATATACTCTCCCCATTCCATACCAATTTATGTTACTCAATTTGACTCAGTGTTTTGGACGGCGAGAGGCGACAAAAGGCGACAAGGGCCTGCCTCGCCACGCTCGCCGCTCGCCTTTTTGGAAAAGGCGCCAGTTAATACCAAAAATTAAATATATTTAATTGCATATATAAATATCCAAAATCTCAATAGCAATAACATATATTAGCAAAATATTTCAATTCAAAACTCATAAGAGAACAGAGGAAAAAACATAGAGCACTCAGCACACTAAACATTTTTCCCTTATTACTTATGCTGATTCAGCAGTGATGAAGGAAAAAATAACAGAGCAACTGAAGAAGAAGAAGAAAACTCAAGAAGAACTGAAGAAGAAGAAGAACAGAATAGATTGCACGAGGAAGAGGAGTCGAGGAGCAGCAAAAGAGAGGTATACCTCAGGTCCTCAGTGCAGCAGCAACTCGAAATCTCGAAGAGACTCGACCGGCGAGGGGAAGAGGAGTCGGGGAGAAGAGATCGCGAGGGTAAGAGGAGTCGCGCAGCAGCAAATTTTGAAAATAGAAAAAAAAACTAATTTTAACTAATATTGTTAAGTCAAATCTTTTAAAAAAAATAAATCAAAAAGGCGCCGCCATTATTGTCGCCATTAGCTCGCCACGGGTCGCCTTTTGTATGTCGCCTCGCCTCAATGTGGAATGGCGAGAAGGCCTCGCCTCGCCTCGCCTCTCGCCTTTGGCGATGAGGCTCGCCATTCACAACACTGATTTGACTCAACATGGAGTTTACCTGTTTAAAAAAAGAAAGATTAGTCTCTTGGTACATGTCGTTCTAAACATGTCATATCATTTGCCTGACTACACAAACTTCTTGTTTTAGCATAAATTGAGAAGTTTAAAGTTATATAAATGGGGAAATAATGTACATTGATTTGTTAGATCTTCTTAGAGCAAGTCAATTTCCCTAAATACTTTTTAAGTTTTATGACCAGCTTTCGCGCCACCCCCCACCTGCTACAGCTAACAAGGCCAGGATAGATAGAAAAAAACTATGCCCAACCCAATTACCCTAAATACTAACGAGAACTCCAACTGTAAAGTAACAATATTCAGTAAGTTGTTCAAAATATGTCTGTAAGTAAACACAGAAGATGAAATCGGACAACAATAACATATAATGGTGATATTTGCATTCATTCACCCATCCATCAACACAAATATGAAGTATTTAGGACTCAAAATGGAAATCTAATTACCTGTTGCGATTCGGAAGTTGCTGTTCCATAATATATTGATTTGAGCTTTATCAACAAATAATTTCACATCTGGCTACTGAAATTTCAAATTTAGGGTTCGATTTCCACCTTGTAATACTCTTACCCAATTCCCCGGAGATCAAATATGTGAACGCCGGCAGAACTGTAACTCCGCATTTTTGCCACCCCTCTTGTCAATCTTGTGGGATAGGTTAACTAAGGCTTAAAATATGAAGGGGGTTAAACAAATTTATACACTTTATTAATAATTATAGTTATACTAGTTTCACGTATAGTCACTTGAAATTAATTAATTTATAGTTTGATAATTACAATATGTAGCTACATGTTATATAAAGGAAAGAAGCGAGTTAATTTGAGAGAGAGGGCGAAAAGAGTGGGAGAAAGGTGAATTGGATATGTATACTGGTTAGATAATTACATATTATACATATATATTTGTATATATAGCAAAAGAAATTGGGAGAAGGAGGAGAGAGGCAGACGAGACTGAGAGGGAGGAGAGCGAGAGAGGGCAGAGAGTGGGAGAGAGGTGAACTGTATTTGTATATAGGTTAAATAATTGTATATTATACATATATATTTGTATATCCTGGCGAATTATACATATACAAACGTGACTAATTATATAAACTCGAAGTCAGCCTACGTAATTAATGTATAATGTTAGTCGTGAGTGATAATTAGCAAATAATAGCTATGATAAGTAATTAAATAATATAAGTTTGTTTAACCGCGTAATTTTCCAAATTTATAAATATCACTCGTTAGTCACTACCAATATTAACCATTAATTATATGGATGAATTTTGAATTTGTTTAATTAGTCATGTTTATATAATTTAGCATATTTATATATTTCGCAACTAATAGTTCTTCGTTTAAATTGTATTTGGTTGTATTTGTTTATGACGATGATTTCCTTTGATTTTTCAGTTTTATTAACCATATACATTCAATCTTTTTGCGTATAACTTTTTTAACTTTTTGAATAAACGTGAAGTTTTGAATTTTGGAAGGTAAAATTTATATGATATAATTTGTTTAACTGTTTAAAATTAGTATGTAATTCCAGACTTTATATTATTCAATTATACAAAAAAGAACTATACAAAAAAATGTACCCGCAAATTATACGAAGTTTCAAATGCTTCAGATTTTTCTTTTAAGAAAAAGACCCAAGTATTTCTTCTATAATCATCAATGAAGCTAATGAAATAACGTTTACCTCCATTAGATGTAGGACTTATCGGACCACAGATATCTGAGTGCACCAACTCCAACACATTATTTGCCCTCCAAGAATTGCGTTTTGGAAATGGTTCACGGTGTTGCTTGCTAACAACACCCTCTTCAAATACTTCATTCGGCGACTCAAGCTCTAGAAGACCCAACACTTAGTAGATTCGTCTTTAACGCATGGACATAAAACTAATCATATGCTATAGAACCACATCATACTCAACCCTTCTCCTCTACCCTAACAACACATCAATCAACATCATTATAAAAAGACAACATGCATGTGTCAAATAAATGAGTATTTTTAATAAATTTATATAGCTCATGAGTACAAATTGTGCTAAATGGAGTAGCTAAAAGACAAATTTGCAAACCCCTCGTTATGTAACATTGTTTTATGTTTTTGAAATTCGTTTTCCTAGTTTTCAAGTAGACCAATCTTAAGGATTTGTTATAGAATATTGTGAAGATAAAGAATATGAGAGCGTATCAAAGTTGGAGTTTGAATAAGGAGGGAATTAGAAAAGTTGATTCAAGAACAACTTATTACGTGTGCGGCTCATTATGTTACAAGTTTAGGGAACATAGAGGCAAAGTAAATGAATTTAACTTTTTTGATCATACATTAATCGTTAAGTTAATTATTTATGTTTTAATTATATGGTTCTATGTAAAACAAAATCATCCGAGAAATATATGTATCTCTTTGTTTGCATGCACTCGCTCTATTCCAATGTAATTGATGAAACTTGAAATGTTAGAGTCAAATTTTTATCTAAACAAATTGATAAAAATCATATTGTGGTTTTACTAGTGCTTTTTCTTGGATATATTGTTGGTAGTTTATGAACCAACAAGTTCTTATTTTCATTTTAATTATTCAGTCATTTTTTAGAGTAAATAGTTGTCCTCATTTTGGTGAAGCTTTGTCCGGCAAAGCATCTTCACGACACACTTGACGGGTTGTGGTGCTCATGACATCCCGTGAAGCCTCTCTTTGAAGTCATTTTGTCAGATTTTAAGTGATGTTTCACCCCCAAAGTCATTGGTTAAGCACCACGTACGTCTAAATAAAGCTCCACACAAACTGTAAAATTGTCCGTTAATGAGACTTGTCAGATTTAGAGTTTAGGGTCAACTTCACAAGGCCATATATTTCAACACAAAATGAATTGGGTGACTCATGATCTACCGAATTATATCTGAGTCTTCTTTCCAATGCCACCAAGTTTGTCTGATTCCAAGCTTGGAGTAAAAATTTATGCCCATTTTAGTGAAACCTTGTCGGGCTGAGGGCATCTTCACGAGCTGCTAGATGGGCATTGATCATCATTACTTAAGCTGAACATATTAGTGAGCATTTTTCTTGACTCATTTGGTGGCATTATTTTGACATGATGGTGTCAAATTTTCACGTGCAGGGTGTCATTGCTTTACATGTTGTTCCGGTGATAGTAGTCGTTATGATATATGAAATTTGTTCTATACGTCAAGCTAGAGATAGAGCAAGGATTGTACCCGTTAACCACTTGATTGATTCTGATGAACTTCATCACTATGTGCCTCCATTAGAAGCATTGCCCACCAGAAGACGATTCTATTTCAAACTATTTATGGGCAGTTTGAAATCCCACTAGTTTGACAGACAATCGTCTTCTAGTGGGAAATGTTTCTAATGGAGGCACATAGTGATGAAGTTCATCAGAATCAATCAAGTGGTTAACGGGTACAATCCTTGCTCTATCTCTAGCTTGACGTATAGAACAAATTTCATATATCATAACGACTACTATCACCGGGACAACATGTAAAGCAATGACACCCTGCACGTGAAAATTTGACACCATCATGTCAAAATATTATGCCACCAAATGAGTCAAGAAAAATGCTCACTAATATTCAGCTTAACACTAGGACAGAAGTTACCACAAGAACCCATGAGTCATAGGGGGGCTTATAGCATAGATGACAACAGCTGCCAAACAGTTTAACAAATGGATAATTAATAGACAGGAACCACATAAAGAATTTGCAAGAAAAGAATCATAAAAAATGAGGCAGAAACTTTACCTAGGATAGTCAGAACAACGGACGACAATACTGTTGCGCTTGAAAAAAATTTACACTGGTAGTAAAGAAATTGCAGTGTCAAGACAACACTAAACTAAATACTGGTAAATATTCTTGACCCTCTACACAAGTATATAGAACAAAGACTTTGGTTTACAGGAAAAAATCACCATTTCGGAAAACATGCAAAGATAAAGAGTAATACAAGCAAGTAGCACAGCCATTAAGGACATACGAAAACATCTTGTGCTTTTGGCTGCATCTTTCACAGCTTGTTTCAAGGGAAACAAAGGCAAACGCACGGAAATATGCAAGTGCTTAGGGGGCTTTTTACCATCATTTTTTTTTTTACTTTTTCCCGGAGTCTAACTCTGGCAAACAGTTTGGCCATAAAATTATGGAATTTTGAAAAACATCAAAAAATTGTTTCACTTTTTTCACTCCAAAGTTAATCACAGAAATTCAGAAAACCACTTCAAACTCTATTCATGGCCACACATAACTTGGCCAATTTTCAAATATCATTTTTCACTTCTAACACAAACTAATTTATTCAAATATCACAATTTTTATAGTCAAACTTAATTTAAAATTCAAAAGTCCTGAGGAGGTAAAACGAAGCACTAAGGACCACCACAAGTCAAAACAAAAATTAATAAATATTCACCATCATAACTTCTAGAAGAGATGAATGATTAGTGAGTAATTTTATTAATTTTTAAAACAATAATTACCACAATCGACATAATGGCGAAGATCTGTCGAGGCTTCAGAAATCTGTACTGTGAGACCCTCACGTTCACTTACAGTGAAAATATCTGCAATAATTCAAATTGTCAGACTGTTAGCCCGTATAAAGTTCCTTACCCTTATACCCTTTTATCAAAAGCACGCATGATCAGTCCCGGACTTCGTTGGAATTTCACAAAGAAGTAGATAAGATCTTTAAAAGTAGAGATAACTAGTTGCACATGAGTAACGATAAAATAAAACAGAAGTGAAGAGCACCCATGTGTAAAAACTGCTAATTAGTTCAATTTGGGGCCTTGTTATAAGGTTGCCTTATCTACCTTGTTATAATAATAATGTTTGCAGATTATACCAGAATGGTTTCATATTCAAGCACAAAGTTAAGAGTAATGCTGTGAACGCTCATTCTCCTAAAATTATTTTTAAGTCAATCTCAACATAGAACTATCTTCTTATAGTTCAAGATGATATATCATCTCTTTTAGAACTTAGGTATATGCATTGCAATCTGAACCGATGAGAATAAAGATGACTCAAGACGTATCTATTTCAATCTTCAATATGGAAGTTTGGACAAAAAGAGAATTTCACTTGATGGCTAGAGTATACTAGGAATTGCACTTCCAAGCATTGTGCAATAAATCATTACCTTCACAAATTGAGATCCCAATAGCACAAAAAAAATTACTCAACGGAAGAGTCAAATTGAGTATTGTGGATCTCTCATTTCTTCTTGCT
This sequence comes from Solanum pennellii, assembly GCF_001406875.1. Taxonomy (NCBI): domain Eukaryota; kingdom Viridiplantae; phylum Streptophyta; class Magnoliopsida; order Solanales; family Solanaceae; genus Solanum; species Solanum pennellii. The sequence goes on from NC_028642.1 coordinate 783,116, forward strand.
CTACCACAATCACCATCTTAGCCTAGTACATGGTGACACTCAACTAATCTGAAACAGGTCAACATTGTGCTTATACAGGATGTTTTCTTGGAAAATTCCTTGCATGAGGGTCGAGCAACTAACAATTTTTCAAGTATACTCATGATTTGCTAATGAAGTACAAACATAATCAAATAGAAGAAGAATAAATCACAAGACCATTCAAGCATAACATAGGATGATTTACCAAAATGCAAGGCAAATTTAAAGAGGAAAAATTTGAGAAATAGAAATAGCAATAAAAGGAAATAGAGATCTAATGAACCTTAAAAGAGAAAGAGAATATCTCCAATGCCAGAAGCCACAATGAAGAACAGCATCAAGGAATCCGAACTTTATATATCAATGTTGTCGGTGTTGGTACAGTGTTCTGTTAGTCTGATTCGCTGCCTTAAGGTATCTCTTGCATGAACCTTATCATCATTAGATCAGCACATGTCGATATTGCATCTTTACAAAAAAAAAAACTACCATGAAAATTTCCACAGGCAACAAGAATATTGAATATAGGCTTTAGAAAGATACACTAGCTACTCCACACTATTCTTTTGAACACGACTAAACTACTAATTATCATTTTTCCATTAGTAAAAAAATAATAATATTCTTTTAGGGCGAGGAATACGATTGGCAAAAACCTTTTGGGTAATTCAGAAATGCCTGTATTAGCAAAAACTTGTGTTTCCTTATCAACTAGTAAATCAACACGCTTCAGTCCCAAATTAGTTGGGGTTGGCAATAAGCACTCTACATATCCGCATTCTATTCAGATCCATTTCATCCAAATACTAAATAATCACAAATTAACTGTCAACAGGGATTCAAGAACATAAGGAAATACTCGCATGTATAGGAAAAGCTATTTTAGCCCCTTCTTTTTTTTATCGGCAGGATAAGCTTATTGATAACCAGCATCAAGTGAGTGTTGGAGAATATGTAACATACCCACTGATATCCCACAAGTGAGATATGGGGAGAGTAGAATGTACGTAGACCTTACCACTGCCCTCATGGATATAGAGATGTTGTTTTGGAAAGACCTTCAACTCAATTACAACCTTCGACATTACTAAATAATGCCATATTGCACCATACAGAAAGTGTAGAAAAACATTTGTATTGATTATACTAACATACTCTTGTTTACTCTCTAAACGTCATGTTTTCCTTTCCTTACGGGTGGACAACCAAATGGCCGCTAGGATGGCATTCCAAACCTTAACCTCCAAGTTGTTGAAGAGAGGTTAAAAGTTATTGAAGTAAGTGATTATCTCATCTAAAAGCTTAAGTTGTTAGAGAGAGCATATTCTCAACTCAATCCCTCGTGTGCGGGCCTAATTCTTTTTCCATAGGATAAGCATGTGAAAGTATTTATTGATAATGGATGGTGTTGACATTTAATCCTAGGACCTCTCTTATTATAATGCCACGTAAACAAATGAATCTTGAGCCTAATTCAAGCAAAAAAGTTAGCTCTCAAGGGGAGGATTGTCCAATATCATTTAAAGAGACCACACATCCCTTTTTCATCCTATGTGGGACTTTTCAACACTCCACCGTGTTGAACCTCATGCCTAGGTTTAGACATCTAAAGCGTGGGCAATTAATATGGGCGTCCAACATCGGTAAATAATAATTGGGATGGGCCGCTCTGATGAAGTGTTGAAGTGTGTGACCATCTCATCTAAAAGTTTAAATTGTTTGAGGAAGAACATTCTTATCATTAAATTGCATTCTCAACAAATAAATGTAAAGACAGTTGGAGTCCTCTTCTTAGAATTCACAAAGTACTTATATATTGCATAGATTAAGCCAAGTAAAGCAAGCTACCTTTTCTGGTGCAGCACTCTTCCAGATTGTTTTCTACAACCACACTGAATTAGGAGAAACGTTTCTGGACAGAAATTGATAGCCGGACTTGACCATAAGCCACCATCTGCAGTTCCTTTCCATGACAACATATCAGGCTTGTGAGTGGTGATAACGTATGAATTAGACAGCTGCTGTAACAGAAAACAAAAATCCTGAATAATTAACAATCATTGAATGGCCTTCTGAATACAATACTATAGCCCCTTTTACTAAAAGCCACAAAGAATGTGCTCACACAAATAAGAAAAAAAAATCAACAATAAATCGCAACATTTATCTCGACTGCCTCGATCCCAATTTATTTGAGGAGAAATATATAAGTATTTTATATCCGTTCAACTTTACCTAGGTCTGTTTTCACTCCAACAAGAAAGATCTAGAACTCAAAAGCTCTGCATCGATAATTTAGTTCTTTGTCCCAAGTAGATATTCTGTTTAATATTCTGCATTTCCAAGCCCCTCTTTCGGGAATGAGATTTCATAGTAAAGAACACTCGAAGATATATATCATTAGTAAAATCCTTGCAAAGTTGAATAGCTGATAAGCTATTACCAAGAATGTGATGTTGAGTCTACTTATATTTCCACAAAGCATAACTCCTTGCACCGGTCTTATGCCTAGTCCCTTCACAACGAGCAGAAAGCCCAGCTATCACATCCGTTACTTATCTTCTCCAAAAGCAAATGCTGCGTCTATGTCAGCAGTAAGTGTAATTATCGAAACGAACTCCATAAAAAAGAACGATATGAATCTAGCACATTTTGATTGCTATATGGAAAGACATTAACATCTCATTACTCTACGAGTTGTGTATCTAAAATCTCAAGGTTAAAGATAGATAATCAAGTAACTAATGTGTTCAAAGTTCCAAACTGGAAAAATGCTCCACCATATTTGACATTAACATACAAATGTCTAGATAGTCGAACAAACATATTAGCTATGAGTGTGCACCACTTATCTCATGCTCAATCAATATCGATAATTTAAATACATATTTCATAAAAACATATACTCTCCCCATTCCATACCAATTTATGTGACTCAATTTGACTCAGTGTTTTGGACGGCGAGAGGCGACAAGGGCCTGCCTCGCCACGCGGCGAGCCGCTCGCCTTTTTGGAAAAGGCGCCAGTTAATACCAAATATTAAATATATTTAGTTTCATATATAAATATCCAAAATCGCAATAGCAATAACATATATTAGCAAAATATTTCAATTTAAAACTCATAAGAGAACAGAGTTAAAAACATAGATCACTCAGCACACTAAACATTTTTCCCTTATTACTTATGCTGATTCAGCAGTGATGAAGGAAAAAAAACAGAGCAACTGAAGAAGAAGAAGAAAACTCAAGAAGAACTGAAGAAGAAGAAGAAGAACAGAAAAGATTGCACGAGGAAGAGGAGTCGAGGAGCAGCAAAAAAGAGGTATACCTCAGGTCCTCAGTGCAGCAGAAACTCGAAGTCTCGAAGAGACGCGACCGGCGAGGGGAAGAGGAGTCGGGGAGAAGAGATCGCAAGGGGAAGAGGAGTCGCGCAGCAACAAATTTTGAAAATAAAAAAAAAACAACCTAATTTTGACTAATATTGTTAAGTCAAATCTTTTTTTAAAAAATTAAATCAAAAAGGCGCCGCCATTATTGTCGCCATTAGCTCGCCATGGGTCGCCTTTTGTACGTCGCCTCGCCTCAATGTGGAATGGCGAGAAGGGCTCGCCTCGCCTCTCGCTTTTGGCGATGAGGCGCTCGCCATTACAACACTGATTTGACTCAACATGGAGTTTACCTGTTTAAAAAAAGAAAGAAAACTCTTTTGGTACATGTCGTTCTAAACATGTCATACCATTTGCTCGACTACACAAACTTCTCGTTTTAGGATAAATTGAGAAGTTTAAAGTTATATAAATAGGGAAATGTACATTGATTTGTTAGATCTTCTTAGAGCAAGTCAATTTCCCTAAGTACTTCTTAGTTTTACGACCAGCTTTCGCGCCACCTCCCACCTGCTACAGCTACCAAGGACAGGACAGAGAAAAAAACTATGCTCAACCCAATTACCCTAAATACTTACGAGAACTCCAACTGTAAAGTGACCATTTTCAGTAAGTTGTTCAAAATATGTCTGTAAGTAAACACAGAAAATGAAATTGGACAACAATATCATATCATGGTGATATTTGCATTCATTCACCCATCCATCAACACAAATATGAAGTATTTAGGACTCAAAATGGAAATCAAATTACCTGTTGCGATTCGGAAATTGATGTTCCATAAAATATTGATTTGAGCTTTATCAACAACTAATTTCACATCTGGCTACTGAAATTTCAACTTTAGGGTTCGATTTCCACCTTGTAATTCTCTTACCCAATTCCCCGGAGATCAAATATGTGAACGCCGGCAGAACTGTAACTCAGCATTTTTGCCACCCCTCTTGTCAATCTTGTGGGATAAGTTAACTAAGGCTTAAAATATTAAGGTGTTAAACAAATTTTTAGTACTTTATTAATAATCATAGTTATACTAGTTTCACATATAGACACTTGAAATTAATTAATTTATAGTTTGATAATTACAATATATAGCTATATGTTATATAAAAGAAAGAAGCGAGCGAGACTGAGAGACAGGGCAAAAAGAGTGGGAGAAAGGTGAATTTTATATGTATACTGATTAGATAATTATATATTATACATATGTATTTGTATGTATAGCAAAAGAGATTGGGAGAGGGAGGAGAGAGGCAGACGAGACTGAGAGGGAGGAGAGAGGAGAGCGAGAGAGGGCAGAGAGTGGGAGAGATGTGAACTTTATATGTATATAGGTTAAATAATTGTATATTATACATATGTTTTTGTATATCCTGGCGAATTATACATATACAAACGTGACTAATCATATAAACTCGAAGTCAAACCACGTAATTAATGTATAATGTTAGTCGCAAGTGGTAATTATAGCAAATTATAGTTATGATGAGTAATTAAATAGTATAAGTTTGTTTAACCGCGTAATTTTTCCGAATTTATAAATATCACTCGTCAGTCACTACTAATGTTAGTCGCAAGTGAATGAATTTTGAATTTGTATAATTAGTCATGTTTATATAATTTATCACATTTATATATTTCGTAACTAATAGTTCTTCGTTTAATTTGTATTTGGTTGTATTTGTTTTTGACGGATGATTTCCTTTGATTTTTCATTTTATTACCATGTAATTTCAATCTTTTTGTGTATAACTTTTTTAAGTTTTTGAATAAACGTGTAGTTTTGAATTTTGTATGGTAAAATTTATATGATATAATTTGTTTAATTGTTTAAAATTAGTATGTAATTCCGGACTTTATATTATTCAGTTATACAAAAACACACCAATTATACAAAAAACGTACCCGCAAATTATACGAATTATTGTCCTCTCTCTTTCCTCTCCCAATCTCGATTGTCTCTCTCCTCCCTCTTTTCTAATCTCGCTTGCCTCTCTCAACCTTTCTCAATCTCGCTCGTCGAGTATACAAATACACATGTATATTAGTTACATATATACAATTATCTGATTGATATACATATACAATTCATCTTTGCCCTCTCTCGCTCGCCTCTCTCCTCCCTCTCCCTATCGCTCGTCACTCTTTTTCCTATAACATTTAGCTACAAATTGTAATTAGCAAACTATAGGTTTGAAGAGTAATTAAGCTATTTTTGAGTGACTATATGTGAAAGTTCTCCTATTTTCAAACAAGATATACACGTGCAACAAAATTAGTTTATAGATAAATATAAGATCGTATATTATCTATAGAGCCCTATTATTATACAAACAATATAACGCAAGCAATCTTTTCGCAACTCAATAGTCGATGCACTTTTTCGGTCAAATAAGTTAATTAGGGCTTTCTATTTGCTTGGAATACTAATTATTCGCCTTTACAATACAGATTTGAAGACTCAAACAAAAAAAAAATATGATGAAATATGAATTAAGGCTTTCAAAAATATTGTTTGATCGTCAATGAAGTCAGAATATGATAGATAATATTTGCTATAATATTATATGATACATTCGTTATATTGTTTGTTGCAATACATTCATAACCATATATGTTTTTAAAAATGACAACTTTCACATATAGCAAACATAAAATTCATATTTGTATGCTATAGCAAAGTTTGCATTTTGCACTGCATAGCAAACATATAAATGTATAATTCGCTATACATATAAAATTGGGAGCGAATTGTATAAAACGAAGTTTATAAAACGAGAAAGAGAAAGAGACATGGGCAAAGAATTGTATAAACAAAGTGTATAAAACAAATTGTATAATTAGTGTATAGAACGATTATGTACAATTTGAATTTGTATAAAACGAGAAAGAGAGAAAGGCAAAAGAGACTTGGGCAGGGAATATACAATTGAATCAAATTGTATAAAACGAGAAAGAGAGAAATTATATACAATTTGAATTTGTATAAAACGAGAAAGAGAGAAAGGCAAAAGAAACTGGGCAGGGGAGTATTTATAATGTATAATTATAAGTGTAGGATGAAAATATATGGTATTTGCATGTATATATACAATTTTCTCTCGCTTTATACAAACGAAAACGCAATTTATGCATTTCGTTTCTGTTGTATAAGCGAGAGAGGCGAGGGTGGCGAGCGAGATTAGGGAGAGTGGAGAGCGAGATCTGGGAGAGGGGAGAGAGGGGAACAAAAAAAATATATGTATTTATACAGTTTCCTCTCGCTTTATACAAATAGAAACAAATTTTATATACTTGTGTTTGTATAAAAGTGAGAAGAAGCGAGAGAGATATGGAGCGAGAGAGGAGAGTGGCGAGAGAGAGATGGAGCGAGAGAGGAGAGTGGCGAATGAGAGTTTGAGGGAGAGAGGTGACTGACAAACAGTTTGCTACGGGACACAATTAAATCAAAGGGTGATTATAGCTATTAATTAATTTATTAGTTTGCCATTATATACAAAAAAATTTCCTTTTAAATGAGAAAAAAATGTCTATTTAAATAAAAGTAGCAAAAGCAAAAGTCCACAAATTGTACACATTAATTATATCATAATCACCCTTTAAAAATGAGGGGGAAAATGTCTTTTTTAATAAAAGTAGCAAAAGCAAAAGTCCACAAATTGTATTTCACATTAATTATATCATAATCACCCTCCAACACACCACGTTTTTATTCTCACTAATCACTATTGTAGCCCCCGTCCCTATTACCCCCACCCCATCTCTCATTATATATATTAATATTAGGCCAAATATATAAACAGATCCCTAAATATGTTGGGTTTTTCTTTTTAGGTATCTCAACTATGTTAATTTCCTATTGAATCATCAAACCACCCATAATTTATTTTTTTTAAACACCGTTGGCTAATGTGAAATCAAATTTTTTGAGGAGTATTGATAGAGGATACATATGTTGTTCCATAACTCATTAGTCCAACTAATAGTGAAATTTTTTGAGAATAATTGTGTTTTACTTCAAGTCAGTTAAACATATTAGAAAACAAATGAGACTAACACACAGTTTGTCTTCGTTTCTTTAATCAAAATCATTATCGTACAGACACAATTGAAGGCAATTACAATAGAAAAGACGATCAAAATCAGCCAACAATGTTTAAAACGAACAAATTATGGGTGGTTCAATGATTCAATAAGAAACGTAGTTAAAGTACCTGAAAAGAAAAACCCAACAAGTTTAGGAATTTGTTTATGAGTTCACCCTTAATATTATATACAAATATTTTACTTCCCTTCCATATTCAAGAAAACAAAAAAGAAATTAAGATACACTTATTTTCCTAAAATAAAAGATATGTATGTTGTAAGAAAACATTTTCTTTAATATAAAACAAATTATTGGTGTGAGGTTTGTGTTGAAGAATTGAGTGAGTGGAGAACAGAAGTAGAGTCAAATTTGAAGGGATCCAAAATTCAATTTTGTCATACGTAAAGAAAATTACTACATACATATATTATTATAATATATAGACTATAGTCAATAACACTTCTTTTAAAACTCTTCTATTACATACTATACTCATCTCATTTTTTTAAAATAATAGCAAAATTATGGGGAACTTCTTCTATACACGTTACCTCCTCCATTCCAATATATATATATATATATATATATATATATATATATTATGTATTTTGAATGTATGTCTCATATAAATTAAATAAGAAAAATAAAAATAATTAAATTGATATTTGATGATGAAATAAATATTCATATAATACCTATCTAAATGAAAACGATTTCATATAAGAAGTTTAAAAAAGTTATAAGTTAAAAAACATGGTGTAACCTTTTTTTTTGTTTTTTTTTCTTTAAATTAATTTAAGTAGTTATTGTTGTGATTTATTACTTTTAATGTAATTTGTAAATATATAAATTATTCAAAACATCGTTTTAATTATTAGAAATGTATTTTTCTCTCTATTTAAATTTATGTGGCACAAATGAAATTTAGAGATTCGATAAAAAAATTTATTTGACAATGAATTTTATATGATTTTTAAATATATTAAGTTTTTAATTATATAATTTATAATACTTTTTGTGTAATCTTTAAATATATAATAACGATGTGTGTTTAGCCTCTTTTACATTGTGTAATTATGACAAGTAAAAGTGGATTGATGGAGTACATTACGTGTTGGAGATAGTAATAGTGCTTCTGATGTGCAGATATAAATGTGTTGATTTTCATCTAAATTTAATAGATTATTTGAGCAATTTCTTTTTAAACCACTAATTTTGAAGAGCATCTTTTTCGAAAGTTATATTATATCTCTACTTCCCTTTATCTCATGTACTTTTAGAATTTTATATATACCCATGTATATATTATGTAAAGGCAATCGATCAATAATATAAATAGCGGTTCATATTATTAACTTGAATAATAGTTAAATACACAGTTCTTTAATATTAATTTTACCTTTTTTTTCTATTTATTTTCTTTGTACCATATATTTTGAGACTCTTTAATTTTAAATATTATAAAGAAAATTAAATAATAATTTGAGAGGGGGTAGCAAATAACAATTTTATCTACACTAGATATATTTCAGAATCAATCTTTAACTATGCACAGAAACATTGGATGCATCAATGTATTTTTATGTTAGATACATGAATTTAATATTAGATACATTGGATAAAATTGATATACGCAAAAACACTAGATACATCAATGTATATTTGATACTTGAATACATATATAAAAGAAATTGTGAATACGGAGTAGTAGAGGGACGGGGAGGGAGATCTAGAGGTGAACGAGAGAGGATAAAGACGAGATATATTTCATATATTCAATATATTTAGAGGCAAATACAAAGACGAAATTATTAAAACTATCGATGCATTAATTAGTTCTCATTGATATTGGATAATTTTGCCTAAAGATTAGGCAGTTGAAAAGCGAAATAACAATAATTATAGTTGCTTCTTCTTCTTTTATTACTATGTGCTTATTCCGACTATTCAAATTAGTTCGTATTTGTATCGAGAAGTTCAATTTTGAGATAAAATAAGTGACTTTTACGTATAGCAAATATATAAGTTATATTTGTATTTATGACTATACATTACATAATTGCTCTTTATAGGTAAGTTTATGCTTCCTATGAAGCTTTTTGATTTGTAGAATTCACCAGATGCATCCAATTTTATACAAATTGTTCAGTTTTGTATAAATTCAATTATACATTGTTATTTGTATAATAACATCTGTATTTATATAATTGTAAGTGTATAGGATGAAAATATATGTATTTGTATTTAAATATACACTTTTCTCTCGTTTTATACAAACACAAATGCATTTTATGCATTTATATATCGAATGAGTAATTATATACTGAAAATGATTAATTTTATACCGAATTAGATGACAAAAAATGGGATGTTTGCTGCGAATTGCAAATAAAATAAATTATGCCTATAACATTTAATTTCAATTAATAGTTTGTTGTTTCATACAATTTTTCCTTATTTTATTCGTAATTTGCAGCAAACATCCCATGTTTTTGCCATCTGGGTCGATATACAACTAGTCATTTTCGTTATACAATTACTTGTTCGGTATAGAAATGTGTAAATACGTTTATGTTTATATAAAGTGAGAGAAAAATGTATATATAAATATAAATACACATATTTTCATGTTGAATACATAAAACTAATATTAGATACACTAGATGAAATTGATATACACATGTAATTGGGCACTCTGCACATTCAATACTAGATACGCATATACATAAAATTGAGAAACACATATATAGAGAAGTAGAAGACAATGGAGAGAGATGTGAGCGAGACGAGATACATTCGATAGATATAGTGTATCTAGAGGCCAACACATTGTATCTAGAGGCAATTTCAGTGCATCAAGCGGCAACTCAGAAAAGATACATAATTATTGAAACTAGGCGTGTACAAGTCAAATCGTAAAGTTAAATCGAATCGACGAATCAAATTAAACCAATAAAAACGATTATGATTTGGTTTGGTTGGTTTGGCGTTGAAAAAGAAAAAAGATTTATAACCTACAACCATGAATATTCACTTTGAAACCCAGCCACGAAGAAAACTGTGGAACCCTAGCCGCGAAATGAGGGAGAAGGGGTGAAATCGTTTCTGGAAAATAATGAAATGATTGGGGGAGGGGGGGGGGAGTAATTACGATTTAGGGATTTAATTTATGTGGCAGTGGAACCCTATTGACATGTAATGTGGCATCCACATGGCATTTAACAATTTCTGTTAATAAGAAGGGTACTTTTAACCCAATAGTTTGACGGAAAAGGTAATTTTGAGCTGAAATATAGTTTAAGGATAAATATGAGATATTTCGGATAGTTTAAAGGTATTTTTCACCATTTCCCGTTTATTCTACGTGGCAGTGGAACTCTATTGGCGTGCAATGTCACATCCACATGACATTTTACAACTTCTGTCAATAAGAAGGGCACTTTTGACCTAATAGTTTGACGAAAAATGTAATTTTGAGCCAAAATATAATTTAAGAATAAATATGACCTATTTATGATAGTTTAAGCACATTTTTAATCCTTTTTTCATAATGTCGTTTAGATGATTTCAATTTTGTAGGCCACACCCAAAGCATCATAGTTGGGCATCAACCTCACGTAGAAATTCTTTGTTCCATTAAGCCTAAATCAAGATAACAAACATATTAGTTTAGTCATGGTGAAAATTAAACCATATAATCAAGAACTTCAAATAACTACTCATCCAAGAGCATATGCATATTTTATACAGATTTTAGAAAAAAAAATCGCAAGTGACCTTATCTCGGAGGGAATAAGGAGAAATAATAGAATCATTTTAATTGATATAATAATATATTTCTTATCTAAATCATGATCAGAAATATATTTTAGTTAACTAAATCTTAATCATTAAATCTAATCTATGCTACACGTCATTAATCAAGACTAGAACTTGAGAAAAATAGAGACAGAGAAAAATAAAAATGAGCCGGACCGTATATTTTAAGTCTTTCTTTGTTTCTATTTAAATTTATTTTAGTTTTCAGATTTAATTTTAGTTATACTAACAACAACCTCGAATTTGTCTGTCCAATAAGGTTGTTTCATTGAAACTTGCAATATCAACTTTGCTTTTTTTCTTTTTCCTCATCCCAAAGACTGATTTTATTAAAAACAAAAAGATGAAAATAAAAAAGCAAATGTTCACATTGGAACATCTTTTGAAAAGTTAAACTGCCAGTAATTTCCAGCTAATTAATTTTCAGCAACTCCATTAAGTTCTAGGATTTAATTGGTTAAGACAAGAATAAGAGCATCTAACTACTTAAATTAAGATCACTAAACTATATTTTGACTCAAAAAATATCTTTTTCGATTTACTATTAGATCATTAAAGTGAATCGGAGGAGACTTACATGTAACAACTTTGGTTGTCCAAAGTTGATGTTCATGTTCTAGGGTCCGCAAAGAGCAAGATAACAGTCATAAACAACGTAAAATGACAGAATAGACAATTGTGAGGCTTGATGCTCCGGCTTCTAAGAGTGAATTTCAATTGTAAAATGATAGAATAGACAATTGTGAGGCTTGATGCTCCGGCTTCTAAGAGTGAATTCCAACTACTATTTTAGAGTATCGAACCTCAATGACAATGATCACACTTACGGCTAGAAAAAAAGAAAATACTTTGCGAGAAATTTGATTCTAACAACACCTAAATAAAATGAGTATTCACAGCTTAAGTTTTCTTTCAATTTCTATCAAAAAAACAATGGTCTTTCTATTACTTATAATTACTGCTACAAATTCAACAAAATGACACTAAAAATGTATTGAATTTCATATCAAAGCCTTCTCTATTTACATATTCCCAACAAAATGGCCTCTTTTTTCTATGCCATATTTATCGATATAGGCCGCGTTCTCTCAGGCCATCAATCTTCTACTTCTAGTCGACTGATCTACGATCGAACTTCCACTTTTCTTAGTGCTCCCTTCCCACTCAACAAGTAATAATTTAAAAAACGACATTATTGTCTTCTTCCTCTAGTCGACTGCTCTACCAATCACACATTGGCTTACACTTGGCATCGGGGGTTATCGTCCTCTGCTTCTAGTCGACTGCTCTATGAAAATAATGATTGAAAATTGGCGTTTTTCGACTAAGTAATTACCATCTTGTTACTCCATTACGTTCTTCAGGTACCCAATTTCTTCTGCTTCTTCTCAAATACCTACTGAATATTGAAGTGCTTGAAGATACACTTCGACTCCTGAATACAGCAGATCCAGAACCAGAACCGGATGATTCTGAACTACTGGAATGTATGGATAGAGATCGACGTTGAGAAGATGGTGTTAATCGCCGGAAAAATGATGTGAAGTTGTTGAAAATTCGGCTTATTCCGTTGCCGTTTCGACCTGTGTTGCTTCTTCTTGATCTCCAAGCTATTCTTCTAGGTACCCCATTGTTAAATCCACCGTCCATTTCTGTATACACTACTGGAAGTTCTCTCTCAGCTCCTCTTCTTCCACCGGAAAATCTTCCTACGGCGAACCCACCTCCCGGAAGTCTCCATATTGTCAATCCCATTGCTTCGTCTTCGTTTCTGGGTCTAGAAATGTTGTCGGAGTTTGTAGTTTCAGTTGATTCCGATGGTAATTCGTGTCGGCAAACGGGGCACGAATTTCGAAGAGATAGCCATGGGAGGATACAATCGGAATGGTAGATGTGTTTACAGGGCATTTCTCGAGCTTCAGATCCTAAATCGAAAGCTTCTTTACAAACAGCGCAATGGGTCTCGGAATTTACGTGATTTGAAGCTATTTGAATAATCGGCATCGACTCAATCGCTGATTTCGACGCCGGTGGATTTTCCGGCCGACCAAAACCGTTCACCTCGATCTGTGCTAACTGATCAAGTAACCGATCAAACCCAGATCCCATCAAAAACTCCGACATCGTCGGCGGCAACGGCCTGAGACCTGAACCTTCACCATCATCATAATAAAGCTCATAACTCCGCTCCTCTGCAGCTGCAGCAGCTTCATCCTCCCCAGGTGCTTCAGATGGACTACGAAGAACAATAACCGGATTAAACGGAGATCTATCACCCCGATTACGCCTGCTCCGTCGAGAACCCATGTTCACACTCCGATCTGACTCTGGCCGTTCGTTCCACATGGGAAACCTCCGGTGAGATTCCGGCGACCCAATATTTCCCTCAGCAACTTCTATAAATCCACTATCACAGTGAGGACAAACAACATCGTTTCCAACTGAAATTCTAACAAACCTTGTACACCGATAACACCAGTACGAAGACATCTGCAGTCGCCGGAGATCAGTCAAAACTCAACCCAATAAACCCGGTTAGATCCAATAACTCAGAACCCCCAAATTATGCTCCGATTTGGCTCGCCGGAGAATAAAAAAAAAGGTTTCCTAAGAGAAAAAAAGAAAAAGTACAGAGAGAAGAAAATGGGGGTAGCGTTGAAGAATGTGAAAGGTAAAGAAGAAAGCAGAAAAAAGAGAGTTTATAAACACGAAGACGCGTGGGAGCCTTGTCAGTAAAGCGGTAAATACTATTTCATCGTTAATTAATTATTTTATATTTATATTTTAAATTTGAATATAACAAATGTTCAAAATGTAAAAAAAAAATAGCATAATTATTTTAATTTGGTCATGGTATATAAATAGGGAAAAGAAAATATCGTTTTTCAATTATTACTTGCTGAGATAGAGCGTAAATGAGTGAGAGAGCTAAGAAAAGATGGGAACCCGTTATTGAGCAGTCGAGAGTAGAAGACTTGGCTCGAGAGGAGCAAACATACATTTCATTTATACATGGTTAAAAAGACATGTAAATATAATAAATATCGAACTCTCTTCAATTAGATCATGTGATTGCATTCTTCAGATTTTTGAATCTTCTATTAAGAATTTTATCTCCATCATAATATGTAGATCATTATTTTGTTATTATAGATGAATTTTGTGTATGAAGTCATTTTTTATATAGATCATATAATCTCGGAGAACTATTTTATTTTTAAATAAAAATATAAAATTTTTTATTAATAAGTTAAATATCAAACTTCGAATAAAAAATTTAAAATCGTTGATTGTATTTTTGGTGTTAGTGTGTGGTCCACGCGTTGAAAGAAGCGCGGTTTATTTAACGGAAGTGGTAGCGTATAATTAATAGAGGCGGAGTTGTGTTTATATGGCAACTGGCAAAAGAGGGAGAAACGGCAATATGTTTAACGGCGTTAGTTGACTGGTCACCTTTTTGGGGGTCATTACTTTTTTGTATTATTTTCTTGGAAACACACCTAAATTTGTTTTGCAAATATGACCCCCCAACAAGAAAATTCTATGTAAGAATTTTATTTTTCACTTTTTTGAAGAAAAAAAAAAGCAAAATAATAAATTAGGTATGTTATTAATAAAAGCATAATTTTCTCATTATTTTTATATAATATGGTGGATTTTAAAATTTATTGATTTGATCTATTCAAGCTTGTATCATGCTTGTTAATTAAAATGATTTTTAAATTTTATTTTCAGATGAGAAATATTATCAGTCAAATCATATTCTAATTTGATAAATGAATTGACTTATATCAATGAATGTTTGAAATTTATAAATTTCCCATTAAAAATGAATTTTTTCTCTCAATTTGAACTAATTTTTCGAATAGGTTTCTAGTTTAATATATAGAGTATCAAAATCAAATTGAAAACACACAAAAGACTGGAAAAGCGTAAAGGAGTAGAAATATCTTTAGTTCATGAACATGCATGCAGACAATACAACGAATCTCTAAATAAATCTGTTTAGATACGACGGAGAAAAAATAATCAATGAAATTTTCAACTTTGTATAAAATTTAAATAATTCTCTCTTTTTAATTTTTTTTTTTACATATAAATTATATCCAAAATCTAATTCACAAACATATGTGATATATTAGTAGTAATAGTTAAATTCATGGTTAATTTGATAAACTTGTTCAATTTATTTATTTATTTTAAGAAGAAAAAAAAAGATGAGGGGCAATAAATGTAGAGGAGGAGGAAATGAGGGAGGTATTATGCAAATAAATAAAAACGTTTGAGAAGAACGTTGACCTGACTGAAAATCCATTGAATTCCGACCGCCGAATTTGAAATACTTTTTATTTTATATTTCATAATATAGTCGGCAAGTTTTTTTAAAAAAAATTGTCAAATAGATTTGTATTTTAATTTATATATATATTTACTTGTTTGGTAAAAAAAAATTCGTTAAAAATATTATTTGCTTAGAATAAAAATTATATGAAATTTTGTTTTCATCTTTATAAGATATACATATGTCATTTACTGTAACGACCTGTTTAGTCGTTTTAAGCAGCAGATTTTATTTCTGGAAAAACTGTCTGAGTCGACGGAACCCACGACGGACCGTCATGGGCACGACGGGCCGTCGAGGGGGTCTCGTTCCAAAACACTTAGAATTCTGAAATTTGGGTACTGAAATCGACTCTCTGAACTTCGT
>NC_028642.1:800990-812152 GCF_001406875.1 Solanum pennellii
GACTGGATCTTCTTCCTCATGTCTTGATGCCTTGAAGTTCCGGCATGGACTAGCTTTTGTTTATTTTAGCTTCTTAGAATACTCTTAGTTTAGTAATTTGATCATAGATGTTCTTGTGGTGATGACTTCCAGATTTTGGGGAATAATAGATGTTGAATTTTAGAAGTTATTGAATTGGTTTTTAATAATGAGTTTAAGTCTTCCGCATTACTTTCTGTTGATATTATATTGAAATGTTAGGGTTTAGATTGGTTGGTTCGCTCACATAGGAGGATAAGTGTGGTTGCCAGTCGCGGCTCGGTTTTGGGTCGTGACATTTACATTTGAGCTTGATAATTTTTTATTTATATATAGAGATCGAATTCTATGAAAGATTCTTTTATATTTAGAATTCACATTTAAGATTTTTGATTAAGTGAGAATAAGCTCATTAATCATATTGATGATGATTATAATACTTTAATGCAATGTGCAGTGGTGAAATCATAAATTTTTATCAAGGGTGTCCAGTAATAATACTATACAACTGTCAAAATAAAATAAAATATTATGTTATTTGGTGTTCAAATCCAGAATTCCTTCATACAAATCGATACTTATTATCACTATGCCAAAAACATACTCCCTTTGTTTAAGAAAAATTATTATTTCTTTTTTAATTTGTTTAAAAAAGAATGACTCCTTTCGTTTTTTGCAACACTTTAATTTTAACTTTCCACGTGACACATTTAAGACCACAAGATTAAAGGGCATTTTGGTACATTTGACATAACTTTAATTTAGGACCACAGGATTAAAAAGTCTTATTCTTTTCTTAAATTCCGTTCCAACTCAAACTAGATCATTCTTTTTGAAACGAAGAAAGTAATTTTTATCAATGTAAAATTTGACATATATACACAACGTAATTTTTTGATTAAAGACATTGTGATTGAACACCCTGAAATGACTATAGCTACACCCCTATTTTAATGCTACTCCTTCCATCCCATTTTATTCGGCAATATTTGACTCGATACGAAATTTAAGAAATAACGAAAACTTTGAAATATTTATCAAATTACCCTTCAAAAAAGAAATTCACTTTTCTCTTTCCTCATAAATATATTAGAAAATTAAATTTGTCCAATAAGGGTAAAATAAAAAATTATATCTTTAAATAGTTACCATATAAGAAAATTTAACATTCCATTTGAATCTAATAAAAAAAATAATATCACGTAAAATAAGATGAAGAAAGCATTATTTATAAAAAAAAAATATTTTCATCCGTACCAAAGCACTATAGATTCCTTGTAGTGAACGCGTTGTGTAATTTTGGTGAATATTTTCCAGGAAAGTATTTGACAATTTAACAAGAAGTCCCAATCTCTTTGGCATTTAAAATATGTTTACAACTAACCCAACATATTTATTACTCTACTGCTCTAAATAACTTCACTATAATTTAAATTGAATCTATGAATTTTTATTTTATTTTTTGTGTTTGAGCTTATTTTCTTCATTTATTTTTATTAAGTATTAATTTAATATATTTAAATAATAAATAAAAAGATAATTTTGTTAATTTAAGAAATTTAATATAGTAGAAAATGACATATCTTATTTTAAATTCCATAAATAATTGGCAAAACATATATTTTATTTATAAAGTTTAATTTTGAGGATTATTTATGGAATTTAAAATTTTAATAGTTTAATCATATCTTATTAATTATTAACTAGGTTGAAACTTATAAAAAAAAAGTTGAAATCCTATAAATTGCTTATGATGTTTAAAGTTACAATAAACTTTGACTCTTAATTCTTTTTCAACTATTTCTTATTCGATATCTGATATCTATATTGATGTTTGATTAAATTTAAATTTATATTAAAAATTTTCACATTAAAAAGTAACATGAATTCTAACAAAAATAACTCAATATACATAAAAATTCAAATCTAAAACTTTGATTAAAAATAAATTTATCACCTTAAAAGGTAGTCTCATAAGTGTAAACGCAAATAAAAGTGACTAATTATCATTTTTTTCCCCTCATATAACATCTAAATTTTGTCTAAATTGGTTACTTTTATTTTTGAAAATAAATGCAAACAAATAGTACTACTTCTGCTCCCAAACATTAGTTGTTTTGACAATGAAATTTATTTTGAATTTATTTGTCATAAAAACAAAAAGTCATATATAATCAGACCTTCCTTCAATAATTATCTTATATTAATATTTTATAATAACAATTATATTTTTTATTCGGTCTTTCATAAGACATGTTATGTTATATTTTCTCTGTTCCTATTTAGTTGTCCACTTTAGAAAATGTACACATATTAATATAATAATATTTAACACAGTGAAATTACAATTTTACCCTTATTAAATATGGTTTCAAAAATGATGAATTAAATTTTAGAAACTTTCAAGAAGTTTAAATGAGGGTATAATAGGAAAAAAATTTGTCCTTTTTTTATTTATCAAAATGGACAAGTAAATAAGAACATCTAAAAGAGGAAATATGAACAAGTAAGTAGGAACAGGGAAAGTATTTTATACTCTTTCTGCCTTAAATTATTTTATTTTTTAAAACATGCTCACTACAATAGCTCTCGCAAACTACG
Source organism: Solanum pennellii (assembly GCF_001406875.1). Classification (NCBI taxonomy): domain Eukaryota; kingdom Viridiplantae; phylum Streptophyta; class Magnoliopsida; order Solanales; family Solanaceae; genus Solanum; species Solanum pennellii. The sequence goes on from NC_028642.1 coordinate 803,610, forward strand.
CTGAAGACATAAATCACATTAGGCAAGTTGTATGTGGCGAACTCATGGTTGAATAGCAAATGGAGGTTGGATTCGATTTATGTGACATATTTTAGAAACAAATTTTTTTGTTACAGTAATTTTTTCATATATTATTATCATGCATTATCAATAATTATGACTTATAATATTTTTATGTAATTTTTAATTTATTTAGATTAAAACTAAAAAGACTTTAGGACTCAATGCACCATCAATATGAAATTATTTAACTCTCAAAATTTAAATTATGTCATATAATTTGAGATAAAAAATATAATTATTTTATCACAGCTATCTAAAACTATCAAAACAAATAATATGGTTATACAAAGTTTTTGCCGTATATATTCATCTTTTTTCACCAAATAAGAAATGTCGATTTATATATTCCTCAAAAGTCTTGCTTATATTGCTCAAAAGTCTTTGCCAATTTCATCATCAATCCCAATCTTTGTTACTTTACGTATAGAAATATCATAAAATTTTAAAAAATATATCTTAAAATTTTAAAAAATATTTATTTCTAAAAATTATAACTTCAACATTGTTAAATAAATAACGAAAATTAGTGTTTAAAAAACAGACATAAGGGGAGGGAAAATGTTTTACTTTGATATATGGGATGGGAGTAAGTTCTATGAATCTTTAAATTTATAATTTATAATGTAGTAGAATAATATAATAATCAAAATTAATAATTTTAAAAAATTTAAAACATGATTAAAGAGGTACACGTATAAATAATGCAGTGATGTAAAAATTATTATAAGATGCAAACCAACTTAACATCTCAACTTTCAAACATTAAAAGAATCATAATTTCTTAAAATATATTACTTCCTCCATTTTAAAAAAGATAGTTTGATTTGATTTGAAACAGAGTTTAAAAAAAAGAAAGAAAATTTTTTAATCTATGATTCTAAATTAAAGTTATCTCAAATGTACCAAAATGTCCTTTAATTTTGTGGTCTTAAACATGTCACATGAAAAGTTAAATTAAAGTGTTGCCAATAAAGAAAAGGAATTTTTCTTTTTGAAACAAACTAAAAAGAAAATAGAGACATTTTTTTTAAACGAAAAAATTACTATTATACTATAAAATTTACCTCACTAAAAGAAAATAATCCATAAATTTTCGTGGTATAATAGTTAAAAAATCACTTCTTCATAAACAATAATAAAATTACTTCTAACAAACAAATAACGAAATGAGTTAATTTTGAGACATTAAACAAAAGCATGACAAAATTAAGTGACCACATAACCTTCTACTCTCCTTTATTTTATTACTTTATTTTATTAAATAAAATAAAATATTAAAATAACAACAATATATTCCGTAAATTGGAATTTGAGTCTCAACATTGAATTCAATTATTTTATTCTTTCTGTTTCCTCTAAGGTTAGATAAATAACCTTAAATTCAGGCTACTAAATTTATTTATTTTTAGGACCATCCATTTTCCTTGCAAAGTTGTTCAAAAAAAAAATAAAAGACACATCAGTGTGTTGTTTGAAATAAATACACACACTAACATGGTTTACGGACTTATGGTGCACAGGTGAGAGTGCATTATCTTTAATTAGAAATCTCGGATTCGATGCTTTAATGTGGATTTCAGACACTGGGTGAGAAACCAAAAGAAAGAAATAAATAGACACCATCAAATGATCTGGTACGATAAATAAATTAATTTTTTCTTAATTAGATATTTCAGATTCAAATTTTCGACATATTAAAAAATTCTAAGTCAAAGCGCTTCTCATAAATAGGTGATACATAATGTAAATATAAATTAATCAAATTTTAATAAGAATAACGAATATCAAATAAAAATTATAAATAAAATAAATTAGATACATACAGTATTCAACAAATATATTTCAAAATTTTCTAAATGACCTGTATCCACATGTCACAACATATAGTAGTAATATATCTATTTTTAGGTATGACATGATATTTATTTTCTCACCAATTAAATTGTGCAACTTGACCATGACAGCCAATCCTTACATTTATATCAATAAGATTTTATTAAATAATTGACTGGCTTTTTAACAAAGACGTCCTTCTAATTTCATTTTAATAATAAGAATTAATATTAATTATGTACTGTATTATATTTAAAGAAGGTTTAGTACTATTGAACTGATAGATTAGATAAACTTTTGGTACCAAACAACTAGACTGGTTATGGTTTTGAAGATCTATTTTTTATATATGATTTGTAACTTACACAACTATAGGCATCTATTCCATAAGATATAGGAGATAACATGTTCCGACTTATAAAGTTATATGTATGATTTTACAAAGTTATGATTTATATGTATATATCGTAGATATCGAACTCCTCTTCAGCTATCTATTTCTACAGATTTTAAACCCCCTATTTAAAGTTCTGATTCCGCATCTGTTACTAATCATTTATTCATTTATGTTGTTTTTAAGTTATACTCTTTAAGCAATTTATTTCATAACAATTCTATTGCTTGGTTGTCTCAATCTATATGTTCTTGGGTAAACATTGATTTTTTTTGCGATTTTAGGTAGAGATAGAAGAGATCAAACACGGGAATAAGAAGCAAGCTCGCCTTTTCTTTTTGATCATTTTGATAGAGGGGGATGAAGAAAGATACTCCAACGTTTAATCTCTCCTTCTATCGAGTATGTACTATTTATATTTTATCTTATTTTATATTCATAATAATTTAAAATAAACACTAAATACACAATTATTATTACTATTCCATACAAATAAGTAGTGCCAAAAAAATATATCATTGAGGAATCTAGTGATGTCAATCATTCTATTTTATTTTATTTAAAATAATACACTTTGATACTGATTATAAATAACCAAAAATCAATCCGACAAGTTCTTCTCTTTGATTCTATCTTTTCCAAACATGTAATGAAAAATATGCTTAAGCTATCTAAACAATGAGTAGTCTTGGGGGCCTCCATGTTAGAAAATATATGTGCAGATATAATTAGAATTTTCGCTAAGAGATTTAAAATATAAAGAAGTAAGAAGTTCAATAATAATAATATTATCACTTGATTCTACCTGACTTCGCCATTACCTTTGTAGTCCTCAACTTTTTAAAAATAGATAAAAACTTTGATATCTTAAGAAATTTTTTTCATATGTACAAATTATTAATTTAGAACTCAGTAACTTAAATAAAGGGGCTCTTATTTTGAATCTATAAAGTTCAAGTCTTGATTTTGTCTCAAACTTTTAAAACATATATATAATGTCGGATCTGAGTCAAAGTTACTAAATTCGACTGAATCGAGGTGTGCTAGTGTCTACATCAATCCCTACTTTTACCTTCATAGCCTAGAGAGAATAATGCTCAAAGACCTATGCTGTTTTTTTGCCCCCTTGGAATGGATGACACAAAGGGGAAAAAAAAGTCTAATTCATTTTATGCCCACTTTCAAAAGGACCATCACTTTTGATATGAAAAGCAACTTTTTTTACTTCCTGTTGAACTACATGCGTAAAAAGGGCAAATCCCATTTTTGTTTATACCAAATTCTAATTATTGATGTTGACAATCAATATGAAACTTTAAAGACTAAGGTAGAAAGAGTAAGATCTAAAAAAGAATAGCAACAATATCATTGATATCACTTGTAAAAGACTTCCACTATGCTATTTATAGTTATCTTTTACACAACCTAATATAATTCTATTTTAAGTGGAGCTCTACGTTATTGGTAAAATTGATGTCATATGACCAAAAGGTCAAGAATTCAAACTATGAAAACAGTCTCTTGCAGAAATGCAGGGTAAATATGACATACAATAGTCCCTTGTGATTCAGCCCTTTCCTTAACCCCACACATCGTGGGAGTTTAGTGCACTAGACTGTCTTGTTAGAGTTCTTGTTTTAAATAACGAGCATGAAAGTACTCAACTATAGTAAGATCCTAGACTCGCTCTGAGTCCTTCGTGATGCCCCGACTCTCGGTCTCAATCAAGAAAGAAAGGAACCAGCATTTTGTGTATATAAATAATAAAACTCTACTATTACTTGAAAAATCAAACTACTTTTAACTATGATTTTGTAAAAATACTAAGTATGTGGCTTTTGTCATTTATGATAACAATAGAAATGAATGTCAATTGCCCCATTTGGTTGATCAATGGCCAACTCATGCTAGTGACAAAAGCAAAGTTGTCTACTTTCAAACATATTCAAAGAGTTTAAGGATTATGCATTAAAAACAAAATGATGTCAAACAATAACATAATTTGACAGACAACATAAGTATCCATCAATAGTTTGCATTTATGTTGTTCAGACTCTTCAAAAACGTCGTTGAATGCCTGTCAGATACTCTAAAAGTAGCGCTTTTTTAGAGGTTCCGACATGGGGCTTGCAACATTTTTTTTCTCAACCAAGGGAATTCTCATATGAGGAAAACTCTTTCTCTGTTTAAGCTGTGTTTCTGTTCCATCATTCAAATCAATGGCCTCCAAGTATCTACTCAAATCATTAACTTCATTTTCTTGATTTCTTGATTTTGCAATGCTTGTAATCCCCTTGTCCCGAGACGGGGTTAAATTGAGCGACATGGACAGTGAAGATTCATATAACCGACCCTGACTTGTTTGGGATTGAGGCGTAATTGTAATGTCGATCGCCTTGTCGTCTTTGGTAACCATCTTCACTCTTTTTTCCTTAGTCTTTACTATCCCATTTACCAGTCCAACTCTTTTTCTGTCATGCTCTCCAGCTCCAACTTTCCTCAACTTTGAGCAAACTTCTGTGTCAATCTCAATAGATTTATCAGTTCGATACTTAGACTGTACATCAAAGACATCTTTTCGCGCATTTGATGCTTTTTTTGCCTTAGGTATCGATGCAGCATATCGTGACTTGATTGGACTTAGAACTAGTGTTGTTCTCATCGAATCTCGGTGTACACTGTCAATGGATAGCGGACTTCTAGCTCTTTTAACTTTGTTTGATGCTTCAGCACTATTCCCTTTATCTCTACTTCCTGACATTCTCTGCTTCTGTGGTTGATTCGAGTTTCCATCGAAAGTTCTCTCCACTGACATATCCTGTTAACAAATATCGCGAGTCGTCTAGTTTATTTCAAATATACACATATATAAACTATGACACAAAAAAACACTAGCATGTACTTTAGATGTATATAACTAACACATATATGTACTTGTAGGATTTGTTTTTCTTAAAGCAATTGATGAAGTAAAGTTATATGCAAAACCAACCTCATCGAAGAAGCCAAATTTTGGCGATGGCATACAAAGACCGGATGGTTGGGGATTCTCCCTTGGCACTGAAGCAACAGGTCCTGTAAGCTGACTTCGAGGCAATAAGAGACGACTATTTGAATCACTGTGAGCTCGATTGGTGCTAGACGCTGACAATGATGACTCCAAGGACCGGGCTTTTGTAGTACTGAGAGGTGATTTATGAGAGGAACTAAGATTTTCAAACTTCTTACTCTTTGTAGATGATCTTATCGGAGTCTTAGTGGTCGAGACAGAGGAAGAGAGTTTTGTCTTTCCGGTTTCTCCATGTTTACTAGCATAAGCAGATGTCACATACAAAGGACAAGAGGTGATTGAAGAGTGAGTATTGGAATTCGACACCATCAAATCTCGTCCTACAAATGTCACAAGTTATTAATTCTTATGATAAACGATCAAGAATGAGATAACAACTTCATTTGTAAAGAGGTGTCGCGTACCAGGTCCAGTTCTCTTCTTGCCTCCTATGTCCACAGAATACATGTCTCGTGATGATATTTTGCTTTGCCAAGTCGAAGCACTTGATCTCGGCCATGGTTTTGGAAGCTTAAGTGAATTACACTCTCTTCTTTTATAAGGTTGCTAGTTAACAACAACTAAACTATGTTAGTTAAGAATCACTTTTACAATGTTGTCAGTATATAAAAGTTAAAACTCTTACATTATGTGTTTGGTAAATGTATATAGCAACACTAACCTGTGTTTTAATTCTCTCTGGTCTAGCATCATTGATGTTCTTCCTCTTGAAAACTAGACTACGATCGATCTGGCAATTAAAAATGAGATCGTTAATCGATTAAATGAACAACATTATACTAGTAGAGAAAGGGAAATATCAATGTTTACATCGTCCCTTATGTAACTAACCATGTTTCTGGGGCCAGTTCTAATACTTGAAATAGACTGTTGGTCTGGCCTCCGAGCGCATACATCTTCTAGGATGACAGGCAGAGGATGATTCTCTAATGTGTCGAACTCTTTGTTCATCGATGATAGTTCATGTGGTTCAAGAAGACCTATCAATAGATATAATTACAATAACACCTCAAATACCAAATAAGTCAGGGTCAGCTATATGAATCTTCACTGTCCATGTTGCTTCTACTAGCATGGATATGAGTAGGAGTTCTCTATACTTTCTTCTAGCATACAAATAACATTACACCTAAAGTAATAGTATATAGATCAACATACATCGATGATTGAAGTATATGAGATCTTAGAGTTAACGGCCAAAATCTTTCTTGAACTATTGCGTTTTTACGAGTTGCACACTCCAACTATCAGTTGTTCCCTTTTCTTACCTGAACTATCACCATCCATGTATTAAAACACAACTCAACTGTCAATTGTTTCCTCTTCCTACCTGAACGATGGTGATAGTTCAGATAGGAAAACGTAACTTCTGATAGTTCTATACATTCTATTGGCATACAAATCTCTAACAACATTAGACCCAAAGTAATCATATATAGATCAATACCTATCGACGGATGAAGTATATTATATGTTATACAAACATAAAGCAACTATAGTTAACTGCATTGACATTGTATATCGAACAATAACAGATGAAATACTACCTGTGCTAGTGAAGAAAGCGTTATCCCAAGCTGAACTTTTGCGCAAGTAACTAGGTCTTCCGGGCTGAATAGGTTCAGAAGACGAATGGTTTAGCCCCTTCAGCTTGTTCACTTGTGTTGATTTATGTATTTTCGCGGAAGTTCTTGGTAAATTTGAACCCTCACCATTCTCATTTCTACTGTCCAATGTTACTGCACACAAATGACATCAAGTGAAGTTGTTGCATACAATTGCTTCTATATATACACTCAAACAACAACAACTACACCTCAGTCCCTAGCAAATCGATTGTTATATATACTGATGTGCATATAGGCAGTAAACTACGAAGAATCCCCGAGAGGAATAGCTCAAACATGACTGGTATATCCAGTGATGATTCATATAACAGACTCAAACATGATTGGTATCAAGGCGTAGTTGTATTTTTGTTGTTGTTTCTGTTCGAATTAACATATACGTCAAATTAATTTCTTAAAACTCCGTGTCCAATCAAATACCGTCAATAAAATTGCACCAACGGAGTAATAAAACATATTATAGATTCTCAACCGGAAGAGATATGAATGTATAAATAACAAGGAGGACTCATTACAGGGGCGCATATATGCATTAGGGTTCACCTGAATCCCCTTTCACCGAAAAATTACACTATATGTAGAAAGTCAAAATTAGTTTGATTTCCTTTGACTTTATTTGTTTAGATTTGATGTGAGAATCTTGACTCCGCTACTAACTAATAAGGTATATGATAAAGAAAGTTACCGACCTGAAAGGCGAAGATCTTCAAGAGATTCAAACAAAGGTGAATCAATAAGAAAATCATCCTCTGATGAAATATCAATGAGCTTAAGCTTTTGATCTCCAATATCATAACATTCCATTTAGTCAAAAATGTAAAAAGATAATATTTTGAATGTTTGATTGGTAGGAATAGAATACTTAGAACCTGTAGTGAGAAGTCTCGAGTTGAGCTTATAAATGAAAAAAAAAATGTACTTAAGTGGCATTAGTCTGAATAAGTTGGACTTAACGGAGATATCGAACATCGAGTAAGACAAAAATTGAAAAATTGGAGTTTGAAGTAATAGCAGATTAGGATTTGTAACTGACTTTCAATATAATTAAGCAGAATCAATTAATTAAATCTTATGATATGCAGCTGATTACTTTCTATTTAAAATGAATTTTGAACTTTTTGACGTTTCCTTGATCAAAGCCTCTTCATAGTTTTTTAAAATTTCAAAAAAATTTCCTGGCGGAATTTTATTTTTTTTAAAAAAAAAATAAAAAATTAGGGGCCTTCACTAAAAAAAATTTAAAAAATTGTGGCAATAATATAATTATCGCTATGCAAGGATAATGTATTACGGATATTTAGAGAAAAATTACATAATTAGATATACTTCACTATCATGTATAATATATATACAACAATACTATTGTTATCTATATTTTCAAAATATTACCTACTTTACCACAAACTAAGAGTTTTTTTCAAATCATATATTGAGGAAAATACACTTATATACATGTATTTGCTACTATGTACACATAAATAGGGAGAGAGCCGAGCGAAATTCGTAAGCGAATCACACTAGATACATACATACATATATGTATGTATGTATATAT
>NC_028642.1:812870-817655 GCF_001406875.1 Solanum pennellii
ATATATATATATATATATATATATATATATATATATATATATATATATATATATATGATGTGATTATATGTGGGACACCAGATATATACAAGAGTGGCAAGCGAGATGAGAGAGAGGCGAGGAAGGCAAGTGAGATTTGTTATGTATTACATGCGAACCAACTTAAATATAATGTATCTACAACAAATTACACGAAATTTCCTCATGTATCCTCAGATACATGTATTTGAACGTATCTAAACGTATTTGAACACATCAAAATTTGGCAAGATACGTGATATAGTAAGCTAGAGTGTATCTAAGTAATTAGCTCATAAATTACTGATTTATGTAAGTTCTCCTAGATATAACTAACACTTTATATAAATATCTTTAAAAAGTTTTAGCGATACTAGATGTAATAACATTAGCTAAATTGCTATTAAATAATTTTATGACAATATTGAATGGATAACCTATTGTCACATAATGTCTCTTTTGTGAAATAATTATTTAATTAGAATAGCATTTTGATTTATTTTTAATTTGGGTCTTCTTTTTGAGTGATTGAATTTGATTATGGCTTTTTGGATTTTGTTAAGACAAACTGATTTTCGAGTAGTTCTTCGGAATGACTCAGAATAACTATCAAATGGATGATTCGAGATTGATCGCTTTTCAATAAACATAATTTATTTAGAACGATTTTCGTAATATAATTTACGTGTTAATATTAAATAGCGAAAGAAAAGCTTTCATTCTATTTTTGAGTTTAATATTGTTGTTTCCTTTTAGAAGGCCAAAATAAAGTATGTTTGACAAGAAAATAAAACAACTCTACAAAACTATTTGCTGAGACTGCTATAACATCAATACTAGAGTTGCAAAACTAAAGAGAGTGATATCTAACCTAATTGTTGAATGTGTCATTATATCAATGTATTGGAGGTGGACAATATAGTATGTAGATATATATATTGATATAGTATCAATTCAGTGAAATTACTTTGTAAAGAGATATATCTTTGTAATTATTTTGTTTTTATGAGGTATTTGTTTATTTTCTTTATTTTTTATATAAAAAAATCAAAATTATATATTTATTATGCGGTCTGATTTGGGTTCGGGTTAAAAAAATTATGTTAACACCAAACCAAATCAAGAATAGTAAAAAAAAAAAGGATTTTAACACTAGACGGCTAGACCAATCAAATCAAACCAGTAATTGATTTTAGTATCTCACCAGCTTGTTTTAATTATTTAGGTTGGAAAAAACTTACCTGCAGTGAAAGTTTACATCAAACTAATTCTATTTCTATTATTATGTAATTTAATGAAGTAAAACACATGTTAATTATTCAAAGTTAAGTAAAATGAACGATAAATTTAAACACATGACAGACATATATTATATTAATATAAACATCCGGTACGAATATGTTTTACCTATTTAGGTTCGCTATTTATTTAATAGATCTTCTTACAAAAATAAAGTGTTTGGATGGGTTTATAATAATTATTTTATTTTATTTTTGTCATTTTCAGTTCTTTTGACTTAAAATCAAGTACTTAAAGCATTTTTATTTAGGCTAAATACTATAATAATGCTAAATTAAGCTAGCGTTTGACCATAGATATTCAAATATTCTTGGCAAATATTATTTGAATAAAAATTTGGGAAAAATTTCACCATTTGTTTAGCTATAGTATTTGGGAAATATATTTCATTTTTTTAGAAAAATATGATTTACACCCATAAGTTTTAAAAATATCAAAATTAACCATAAGTTTGTATTACAAGTCAAGTGGATCTTTGTTACAACAATAACAAATAGTGTCCATTACACTAGGGTAATGTGCTAATTTGGAGTGAGTGCAACAGACATCATTTCATACATTGTGAAGTAGACAAAACACATGACTTTGTTATCTTGAGCCGATTGTTCATGATTTTCATCAATAATCATATCATCATTTAACATTCACCGAATATTTCATCACTACTTTGGAATTAACGTAAAAAATTATGTAATACAACGTAAGCAACAACTGTAGAGGGTGTTTTTGTAAAAGACAAATGTTTGGAGTAAAATTCAATTTTTAAAAGATCCCAAATAATGAGATTTGACCCAGCTATTAGAAAAAATTAGTATTTGGAAATATGAGATATTTTTCAAAAATATTTATCAAATAATGGAAAAGTGTATCGAGAAACACTATTTACCGAGTTTTTCCCCAAATATTATTTGGGAAATCTATGGTCAAATGGGCCCTTAAGAGCCCATCTGAATTAGTTTGGAAAAAGTAGTTTTTAAGTAAAAAAAAAAAGTTAAATTTAAATTATTCTTAAATAAAAAAAAAGTAAAAAGTAGTAAGAGACTTACTTTTTATTTTGAACTTATTTTAAGTCAAATAAGTAATTTAAAATTTATCTTAACTTATTTTTATATTAGTCAAACACTTTCAAAAGCCCAAAACTAACTTAAAAATATATTTGATCAACTTTTAACTCAATCTAAACACCCTCTATGTCAATCCAAATAGCCTCTTAGACTGCATTTCATATGTAGGAAAATATTTTTTATGAAAGATTTTTTCAATTTTTACACGTTTGATTGGTTAAAAATTTTAAAGAATATTTTCTTTAAAAAAACAAACTCTTTGAAATAAGGAAAATAACTTTCCGCCTCAACTATTACACAACTAACGCAATGGCTTATATCCCCATTTTCCTTATTTTCAAAAAATCTCACGATTATTAAAATTTGAAAATAATTTTTTTGAGTAGAAATATTATTATTTTTTACCTTTTAATGTGGGGGCAAAATTGTATATAATAGCAAACTAATAATCTAAAATAAATGGAGTAGCTAGGGTTTTGATTTAATTGTGCTCCATAGCAAACGTTAGCCAAAGTTTGTCAGGCGCCTCTCTCTCAAAAATCTCGCTCGCCACTCTCCCATTCTTGCTCGCCACTCTCCCTCTGCTCGCCTCTCTCGCTTTGTACACAGAAGTGTATAAATTCTGTTTCTGTTTTGTATAAAGCGAGAGAAAAGTATATATACACATGCAAAAACATATATCTTCGTGTTATACACTTAATTATACAATTTACAAACATTTTACTTCAATTCAATTGTAGACAAATGCAAATTTTATACAAATATTGCAGAGAAAATGGCCAACGAACTATACAATTGCGAATTATACAATTGCAGTGAAATACAATTTTCTCTAGCTTTATACAACAGAAGTGTATATGTTGTGTTTTTGTTTTTGTATAAAGCGAGAGAAAAACATATATCTTCTTGCTATACACTTATGTTATGCAATATACATACATTTTAATTCGATTCAATTGTATGCAAAGCAAATTTTATAAAAATATTGCAACGAAATAGGCAGCGAATTATACAATTGTGCATTATACAATTGCAGTGAAATAGGATAGCGAATTATACAATTTAGGCCAGCGAATTATACAATTTAGGCCAGCGAATTATACAATTGTATATGTATAGCGAATTATACAGTTTTATGTTTGCTATGGAGCGCAATTATGCAAACTTTGCTATAGCATACAAATATGAATTTTTTATTTGCTATATGTGAAAGTTGACCTATTATAATAATTGGGAAATAAAATATTCTTTTTAGGTAAATATAGTATTCTTTCTTATGTCTTTTTGAGTACTTAGGCTAAAGTACTATTTTGATCTCCTTGTAAATATTTTTAGGAATTTATAAGTTTTTTTTTATATGCCCCAAATCTCAACAATGAAATATGTACCCGATTATATAAATATAACCATGTGAGCTAGAATTTAGGATGAAGCTCGACTTAAATCGAATAAAAATAAATTATCTACTATCATATCATTTCATTTATATGTAATGGTAATATATTACTAAGACTTTTTAAGTTTTATACAATGCTAACATAAACAATTCATTTACACTATTAGAGCATCCAAATAATATCTATAGGTTAAAAAATATTAATATATGAACTTTGAAAACATATTGGATCCGAGTTTATTTTATATGCGTGAAGGCTTTGAAGATAGTATTTTTTAAATTGTCGATCGACGATTAATCAATTAAGACAGAAATAAACATTAATCAAATTCTTCTTTAATATCATATAGTAGCTATGAATAGTCATCGACTTCGGAAAAAGAGGATCGAATTCAACAAATACAGAGGCAATCAAGCTAGTGAGAGATGATCATCAAGTAAGTTAATTAAGTGAAAGACTTATCAATATTTGATTAAAAACTAAGAAAGATAAAATTAACTATAAAGCAAGTAAAATGATTAATGACATCTAAACAAGAAGAAAATTAAGGGATTTGAAAGATAGGGAATCATTTAATAGCAAAAACGATCAATTGCACCTAACTAACTACCACTATTTAATCATAGGTCTAGCAATTAATATTGGAGTTAAATTACCGACTACTCCCACCAACCAGTTTTATTTGTAATGTTACGTTTTTTTAAAGTCAATTTAATTAATTTTTAAAGTTAAATTAGATTACATAATTCGACATTGTAAACAAAAATTTAAGATATTCAAAAATTATACGAAAAATACTATAAATTATTTTTTTAAAAAACATATCAATATGAAAAATATATATTGTAAAATGCTAGTCAAAACTTTTGTAGTTCGATTCTAAAAATTGAGACAATTAAAAGTGGACGGAGGCAATAATATTTCTCAATTACTTCCTATTTTGTTTTGCTCCGTTTTCTTCAATCAATCACTCTATAACTATATCATGTATAACAACTTGCTTACAA
>NC_028642.1:818058-890261 GCF_001406875.1 Solanum pennellii
ATATATATATATATATATATATATATATATATATATATATATATAATTGTGTATAAAAATTATGTGCACATAAAATATATACTATAGTGTATGAGAATTATATTTACAATGTATCTTCTGTTTTCAAGTATATTCCTAATGTATCATTAGTGTATTAGTGTATCTCAAATGTTTTATTTTTATGTATTTTAAGTGTATACAATGTTCTACATTAATGTATAACAAGTATTTAATTTATACTACTTACGAAGAGGGAATAAGCACACACCTCTCCGTCAACATGTGTGTTTTCCTAAAAATACATTTTATCTATCAAAACATGTGAGGAGTATTTCGAACATTTTAGCGTTCACATGTTAATCTTTCTACCACCCTCTTTCAAGTACAACACCGTCAAACACCCTCATTTTTAGACCTTGTTTTCTCCTCCTCCTCCTATGTAGAGAAGTTTACCAATTTGTTACTCATAGAATAGGGGTGTCAAACGGATGGTTGAGTTGAAATTGAAGACATTAAAATGGGTTGGAATACAAATTGAATTGGGTCTTGACGTGCACGAGTTTATTTTAGGTTCAAATCAGCTTTAAAATGGATTGGGTCTTGACCCGTTCAATTTGACTCACTTAATCTCAATAATTTACATTTAAGGAAAAATTACTTATATACACATCATTAGTTTATTTTTTTTTGTATTATTCCCTTCTTTTTTAAAATATTACTAAAATTCCCTTTTAACTCCTTAAACCCAACTCCCAGATACATAACCCCTCCCATCTCCTAACCCACGTTTCTCTCTCCAATATTTCACTCCTGAAATCACGCCATATTTTTTCTCCCACGATCTTATCATTCTAACTTCGAATTTGAATTTTATTTCTCTCTCCAGTCAAAGAATTTCCCATTCCTTCTAGGTATTGTTCGTATTTCATTACTTTTGCTCATACTTTTTTAAAAAAGGATCCCCCTTCATTCATCTTAGGTATTATTCAAATAATGTCATCCGACACTAATCGTGTTTATGAACATGAAGACATAGGTTGGATTGAGAATAGATCGAAAAAATTGTCTGATTCTCTAGTTATGGCCAATGGTGAGTATCGAGAAGGTGAAGAAGGATGTGTTTTCTTCTTCAAAAGCAAAGATTAGGAAAACCCCTAAAAAAGGAGTAAAAAAATGTATCATCCCTAATTTCTCGTTCGAATCTACTCGAGGTAATGAGTTTTAATCTGTTTTTGTGTTTTTTTGTTGCTCAAACTTTGAATCGGTTGTTAATTTGAATTTATGATACATTACTGATAGATTAATGTTTTCATATTGTAATATATAATCATGTAATTTAATTTTTGATTCTTAAAACCCCAATTTTTTTCATTATGTTCTCAATTAATCAGAACATGAATGATATGTTTAATAAACTTCACAATGTATCAGTACTAACATAGCATATACTTGATACAAATCTATAAAGTTCATGAATATTTTTCTTAAGTTTTTCTTCAACATACAAAAATTTGTCAATTTCTCTTCTCAATGTATCAAGTTATAAATATATTCAGCAAATATGTGTATATCTATTTTATGTATCATGTTGTCCATTCACAAAAATTTTTATCAATTTTTCTTCTCAATGCATCAAGTTATAAATATATTCAACATGTGTCATATTTATACTATTTTATGTCTTTAATTTTTGTTCATTTGTCAATTTTTCTTTTTGATGTCTCAAGTTATAAATATATTCGACATGTATGATGTTTATACATAATTAATGGATTTGAGATTCCGGCTAGGTTACCATAGCATTTAGTAGATGATGTTTACATTCCGGTGAATTGTGATGGATAATTTCATTAGATATTGGTTGTTGTTGTTTTGAAAAAGAGACTAATACGTATTTACGACTCAACATCTGGATCAAGGAGAAAAATTTATTCGAGTGACATTAAAAAATTATCTCTAATGTTGCCTACTTACCTCTAGAACAGTGAATTTTTTTTATCAATCGAAGCGAACTAACTGGTTATCTCTTGATACTTATAAGGACAAAGAATTCAAAGTTTATTCAAACCAAACCACCCTTTTCTTGTTGAATATGCACAAGACACTATTCATCAATGAAGCGACACACTGTAAATTTTATAAAATTTTATTTTGAAGTATATTTTCAATTCTTTTTTGATGTATCTTCTGCATTTGTATGGATTGTGGATTGTTTGTGGCCGCGTTTTCTGAATTTCTTAGCGGAAAAATTCAATCCAATCTTATGCTTTCTGATCTGATTATCTCTGCTCAAGATATGCAACTTAGCTATGAAAATATGGCAGTCAAAAGGCCGCAGAAGGGTATATTAGTGAATATGACGATCCATCAAACCCTAGGCGTCATTTCACACCACCAAATCATGATGTGTTTGTTAATCTGGAATAGTTTCTGTGTATTGATGGATAGACAGTGTTTTTTTAGTTAAACTATTTCAATGTACATTAACTTAAATGTTGGAGTGTTTCTCTAAAAACTTATTTTGTCTGGCTTTAATGTCATATATTTTGTTCCTTAATCTTAGAATGTATATTTGTTTTCATTTACAAATTTCATAATTAAACAAATGTTATCAAATTAAATGTACATGATACATTAGTTATTGCACGTGATACATTCGCATATATGTTACCCAACAATTTGTTTATAATTATAAGTGTATAACAAAATTTATCTAACAAAAGTAATATCAATACAAAATTATTTTTCAACACAAATTCAATAGTTGTGTTAAAAATAGTTGTTTAATGTATGTATCAAATAAATTATCACACATGATACTTAATATACATTGCATGATACATGATATATAGTCATTGTAAATGATACAGTAACCTTAACAAATGTTATCAAATTAAATGTACATGATACATTATCTAATGCACATGATACATTACCATATACGTCGCCCAACAATTTATTTATAAGTGCATAACATAGTTTATTAAACAAAAGTAATATTGATATATAAGTATTTTTCAACACAAGTCATAACAATATATTTATAATTATAAGTGCAACTTAAAATTTATTTAACACAATCATAACCAAGTTTTTTTAACACCAATACTAATTAATAACAAATGTAAACAGTACTTAAAATGATAAATGTTTACGTGAAAAATTATTCAACAAAAATATTAATGTTTTACAAAAATTTCAATTATCTCACTTTTGTTTTGGGAAGAAAGTACAAGTTCTTCTGTTGTATCCTTCTTGTCCACAAGAATTTATGTTCATAATAATCTTTTCATCTGCATTCTTTTTTCTTCTTTTTCTTGGTCGTCTAGATAATCGTCTATATCTAGGTGGATACACAGTTTCAACTACCACACCGCAGGAGCTGGCCAATCTTCCTTATATGGCATTGGTACAATTGTAATTTCATATGTTTTTGCTAATGCATCAAGCTTGTAGTAATCAGAGTAATATGGATGCAAATCTTTGACATTCTTTTCTTTTAAAATAGTGATTGCATATGCACAAGATATCTCATCTAGTTGAAATCTTCCACAACAACATACTTTTGCTTAAGACAAACAATGTATCTTCCTTCCAACTTCATAAACTGAGAAAATAAATTCAGATGATGGAACAACCTGCGTACATTAAAAAATTAAAATATACAATTATTTCAGAGAAATCGTGTTCAAACTGCAGTATGAATCAATGATTTAGATACATATAATAAAAAATAATATATCATGATACATACCTCCATTTTTTGAACTTTTAGACGCATTTATAATCAATACCTCCTCAAATCTTTACCTCTATATTTGAACTTTTAGACGCGTTTATAATCAATACCTCCTCAAATCTTTCCCTAAAGTGTCCCTTGTATGAGAGGCTATTTCTTTGTTTTTGCAATGCAAGAACCAAAAAGAATTCTAAATATATCAAAATATTTTGTAATGTATCAGCTTTATGATTACTGTTGCAGCAGTAGTATATTAAAGTATCACTTAATGTATCAATAAATACTCTATATACCAAAAATCATGTTCAACATCTACACAAAAATCTTAATCACATACTTTTTAATTCATAATGTATTAGACATTCAAACAAAAAAAATTGTATTACCATTTAAAGATCTAAAAATTTCAAACAATCTCAGACCTTTGTCTATCAGATCTCTTTACTTTGCAATTGAAGTTGTTCTTTATCGTATATTTCGCATCACATCAACAAGTGTTGCTTTATCTTATATTTCGCCATCACATTTACTGTTTTCAGTGTTTTTCCTTGATACATCGATATCCAACTCGGTTGCAATTGCTGCTTTATGATTCAAAAATGAAATTTATTGTCCAACAACAATTTCATCGCTTTTGTAACTTTCATATTGTACTTCGCTGACCCAAATTTCTGAATGCCTCAGTAAAATTGATATATTCATCATGTAGCAGAAAATATAGAAATTTCTTCGAATTTCTCGCTTTTTCAATGATGTTCATAACCTTTTCGTCAATGTAGATGATATAATTTTGAAATTTAAAATTTGTAACGTGTTAATCAATTACCTATTAAGATATGGAGTATTTAGGATCAGTTAGTCGTAACTTAAGCTAACTGACACAACATAATTAATTATTATGTTTTTTCCCCTTTTTAGCTCAACAATTATTTATTTACTGTATATCATTTACTATGTATTAGATGGTAGCCATACACTGATCTTTTTAAGGGATTTTCTGTAAAATGTAAATTAGTTGGGATAGGTTGTAATTCTTATCTTACACTATGAGATTCCTTTAATTTTTACTAATTTTAATATATTTTTATTTAAGCTTTATAATCATAACTTGAATTTCAATAGAACATAGATAGTAATTCATACATTCAGTATGGGAACATACATTATATCAATGCAAATAAAGAGTCATAAACGGGGTGAAATTGGAGATTAAATTTAGCTTAATTGAGAATTCTCTTAAAATTGGTCAAGGCCTAAATGAGTTAAGATAACCCAATTCAAATTTTCTTGAGCCAACGTTTAAAATTATGGATGGGTTAGACGAATTACCTATAATTGGGCTTATTTTTGACATATTTATCATATAGTGTTCTTAGTTTGTTAGCTAACTTTCAGAATAGTTCAGGTGTTGCAATGTTCTGCATTTTCCTTCTTGAACTATTCACGTATATCATTGTTTTCCCATTGTTTAATAGATTCTTTGGATCTTTCAATTTCTCGCTCAGTTGTCATCAATCACATTAACTTCCTGACGATTTATGTCTATGTTTTGTTTTCGAGAAACTTAGCAAGAGTACTAAATTAGGCGTTTTAAGTACAAACCTTGAGAGTAAGATATTGTTGGTCAACCTCGAAAGTTAGATTTCACCTCTATGATCAACAATCTATTACAAGTTCACATTAGTAACATGCATTGTAAAGAAGCTTATAAATACACCTGAATTTGTTAGTGATTTTTCTTGATTTTCTTATCATATTTAAATTTTATTTTTTACTCAAAGGAAGGTCAAAGTATTATCACAAATGGTTGAATTTTTCCGCTAAAGAAAAACATAATTTTTTTCATATTTGATTTATTTTTTCCTTAGAGAAAAAAATTCAAAGACTACAAATTGAAGATCCCTTGTCTCATATCAATACACAATATCATCGACAACGTAGCTGTTTAGAGAGTCTTGTTTATGAGATTTTCTCCTAAACATATTGATGTTTTTTCAATATATCTTTTATAATACAGAAAAAGGTATGAAATTATCCGTAAAGATTTAAATATACCCCTTATCCACCTCTTTGTCAAAAAATACCATTCACTAAATCTTTTTTTTAATCCATTTTTACCTTTAAAGCTAACATAAATTTATTTTTGTTATTTATTATGTGGATTTCTATTTGCTAAAATTAAAAACAAAATAAAAGTATATTTCACCATTTTTTCCCATATACAATTTCAATAGAATAGTGAAACAAATGTTCAACAAATTCACTCCGTTGATAATTTGACGAATCTTTTCACTAAAGTATACCAACCACAACACGTGAGAGGTTGACGTACAGTATTGAAATACATCATCTTCGAGAAATTAAATGATGTTTGCGTAAGATTGAATTAGAATCTACGGTGTCTTTAACTGAAACTTTTATAAAAATAGAGTTTTTTTTAAAAATATTTAACGTGTCAACAAATAACGTACATTATAAGATATGTATAGTCTCTTATTTCACCAAATTATTTTTAGTAAGATTTTATTGATTTCTATCTATCAATGATATTCCAAAAAAGAGTGTTTTATGTATTATTATTACAATTATAATAGATTAATTATAATAGATGCTTTTAACTCATACGAGTAGTTTTCACCTTTTTGATAGTAAAAAATACCCTCACCTCCTCACTGATCTCCCACATCCTCGTGATCTTCATCACATTCTCACGAGTTAGTATTATGTTCAAAACTTTTTGACGAATTATATAAATTATTGTTCTCTCTCGTTCGTTTCTCTTCTCCTTCTCTCAGTCTAGCTCACTTCTCTCTTCCTTCTTTCAATCTCGTTCGCCTCTCTCCTTCATTTTTAAATCTCGCTTGTCATAATATACAAATGCATATATATAATATATAATCATCTACCCGATATACATATACAATTCATCTTTTCCCGCTTTCTGTCCTCTCTCGCTCGCTTCTCACCTTCCTCTCCCTAATCTCGCTCGCTACTATGAATAGTAATTATCAAATTTAATAACAAAATGTAATTACACTATTTTAAGTGACTATATGTGAAAGTTCCTTAAAAATCATTACATAAACTAAAACAAAAAAAAAGTAAAAAAGAAAAGGTAAAATACTCCCTTGTCAAAAAAAAAAAACAAATTCATTTGTCAAATCTTTTAATTTTTTTTCTCTCTAAAAATCATTTGTCAAGTTTTTTTTTCCTTTTTTTTTCCAAATATAAAAGAGAATAAAGATGAGATATTTACCAAAAATATGAAACTTTCTTTCGAGAAAGGAGAGAGAATTTAAAGATTGGCAGTCCCCAATATAATTAATAGGAGACGTGGCAATTTTCAGATTCTTCTTTGTGAAGACTAGGCATACAAAACAAACGTCACTTTATTTTTCTACATACATCTAATTTTTTTTTTTTAAAATTATTTATGGCTAAATAATTATTACAACTTCTTTTTTTCCTAATTACTTATAAAATTATATTGTTTATTATTTTTGTTGATGTACACCTGGTACATTATTATCGTTGGTAATATCTTACTAATTAATTTAATAATCATAATAAAAATAAAATAATTCGTATAACTTCATAAGTCTGAAAATATATATATATATATATATAGAGTGTTATTTCTATCTTGTAATCATAATGAACTATTTTAAATAAATTTTTATTTAATTAAAATATAAATATAAAAATAAAATACAATAATAAAAAAAATGAATAATACAATGATCATGATCATGAGATTAATATATAAGTTTATTTTGATTAAAATAGCTTCTTGACTTGTTATGTTCAAACTTATCCTTTCCTTCTAACAACAAGAAAAATAGAAAAGAAAAAGAAAGATTAAACCCCTTTTTTTTTTGATTTATGAAAGGGAAAATCATTTTTGTTGTTTCTTATATATAAAAATAAAAATAATAAGATGATTTATGATTAGGTTTGTTTTAACTTACTTTTCTAAAAACAAGGAAAAAAAAAAGAATATTTTCTTCTATATGCTTCCTATAAAACATCTATATTGAATAAAAAGTATCTGTTTTTTTTTTTTTTTTTGCATTTAATCAGCTCTTCCCTAACAGTACTTCAAAAACAAAACCCTAAAACAGGATTGATTCGCCGCCAGATTTTTTTTTTCTCTCTTTTCTCCCATATAAAGTTTCATCATATCTAACATTTGCTCACTCTTTGTTCAGAAAAAGACACTTTCTTGAAGTTTTGTAATCAAAGATTGGGTTTTTATGAGCTTAAATCTTATGTTTTCATGTGGGTTTTGTAGTTTTGAGGTTTATATGTGAAAAAAAGTTTTTGGGTTTTTTTTTTCTTGTGTTGGTAGGGTTTGTGGGTGTTGATTATATTTTTGTTCTGGACTGACTGTGTATTTGGTGTTTGATCATGGAGGTCTTGGAGGCTGGATGTTGAGGAAAGAGGTTTCTTGGAATTTAATTTGATCAAAGGTTTGGTTTTTATGAGCTGAAAGATTTTATTTTGAGGTTTTATACGTGGGGTTTGTAGGTTTATATGATAAAGTTTTGATTTTTGATAGATTTCTTGGATTGTTAAGGATTGTGGGTAGTGATTATATTTGTTGTGGACTGACTGTGTAATTGGTGTTTGATTAGGGGATGTTGAAAAAAGAGGTTTCTTGGAATTTTAGTTGATCAAAGAGGATTTTGAGCTTGTCTTCTTGGGTTTTCTTAGATTATAAAGGTTTATTATAATCTTGATTTTGATAACTTCATTGGGCTGTTAAGGTTTTTGGAATGCGTGTGTTATTGGTTGTATTAAGTTTGTGAATATGGTATCTGAATTAGGTAGGAGACCAATGATGGGAAACAATGAAAATTCGTTTGGAGATGAGTTTGAGACAGAGATTGGGATGTTGCTTCGTGACCAGCGACGACAAGAAGCTGATGATCGTGAAAAGGAGCTGAATATGTATAGAAGTGGGTCAGCTCCACCTACTGTTGAGGGTTCGTTGAATGCAGTGGGTGGATTGTTTAATAATAGTGGTTTCATGTCTGAGGAGGAGCTAAGGTCTGATCCTGCTTACTTATCATACTATTACTCGAATGTAAATCTTAATCCTAGGTTGCCTCCACCACTGTTGTCCAAAGAAGATTGGCGTTTTTCACAGAGGTTGCAAGGAGGGAGCTCTGCTATTGGTGATAGGAGGAAGGTAAACAAGAATGATAATGGTAATGGTGGGAGGTCACCTTTTCCGATGCCTCCCGGATTTAACTCGAAAAAAGCAGAGAGCGAGAATGAGACGGATAAATTGCAGGGTTCAGTGGAATGGGGTGGTGATGGGCTGATTGGTTTGCCAGGACTAGGACTAGGTAGTAAAAAGAAGAGCATTGCTGAAATGTTCCAGGTGCATACTTGAAATTTTGTCTAGTGCATCTTTTACAATTTCAACTTTGGCTTATGGTTGTTGGATCCCAAATTCAACTATTAAAATGCTTTGAAAGTGCAACAATTAACATTTGGTATTAATGCTTTATGAAATTTCTCTCATTTGTGTTACTTCTCAACCAGTATGTTTCTACTTTTAGAATGAAATACCCTGCAAGTTTCTTTGAGCTGTTTTGGCTGGACTTGGTATTTTCAGTTTGTGGAATTTTTTGTTATTGTGTGGCATGAATTCGGCATGATATTGGATTCATGTAAACTGGTTCTATTGAATGGTAACAATTGGCAGCACAAATCTTTCATGATAATATTTTGAATCATTCGTGGAAGGTCTCCTATCGTTAAAGTTGCTTAAAATTTGTGTGTTTCCTAATCATTCTTTTCGTCTGTGATACTCTTTGTTATACCACTTTGTTTGCAAGATGTCTTGGTAGACATGATACTCTTCTGTCAATCATCTTTCTTAAGTTGATTAGGTTGGAGGCAGTTCTACATCTTTGGCCAACATTTATGATTAAAGGAGGGTCCTTCGAAGTTAAAATCAACTGACCATCTGGAAGAATGAATACTTTTTGTTCCAGATAAGAGACTTGTTTTGCATTCACATGATAAGAGCAAAATAGTGTAACAATTATCTCTAGGATGTGGGGGTAAGGTCTCGTACATTCCACCCTCCTCAGCCCCTACTTGTAGGATTACATTGGATATGTTTTTGTTGTTGTTTTGAGTGTAACAATTACTCGTATCAAGTGTGGAATTGGCTCTGAGGAAACGTGAGCTTTAATGCATACTCCAATAAGAGCAAACATCTCTTACAATGTTGTGTTTCTTGTTCACTGTGTCAGAACATCCTTTAGCTCATAAACAATTAAGACCCTAGTAATGGTGCGCTTGTGCTCCAATTAAAGCAAGCATCTCTTCTCAACTGGAAGAATGTTGCCTTTTTTGTTTACTGGGTTTGAAAATGCCCATTTTTTAATTAAGCGATACAAGATAGTGATATTGGTTGTGTGTATATATGGTTCCTAGATGATATCGGTTTTTGGCATTCGCATGGTGAGTGCAAAATTATGTAACAATTAATAATATTGTAGAAATGTTGTTGCATTTCTTTGTTTAATCATTAACTGTATGAAAATGCATGTCGTTCACTTCTTACGCCATTGAGTACACTAAGCCATGCTTAATCTCTGTTCCGACATTTCAAATCTGCTTTTCTGGTTGGTGGATGTTGTGCTCCATCCTTCTCCCTTCTCCTGTGATGTATAGTTTCTCTTTATATTATGACGGTTTCCAGCTGAATGGAATTGCTGTACTGTATAAAGTGTTGTTTTGGATGATTTTCTGAACCTTGCAAATTTTTTATTCTTCTTAAATGAAATGTATCTGTCTGCTGTCTGGCATCTGATTTATATATGTGTTGTTGTGTTGCCAATCTCTTTCCTTTTTACCATTTTCTATTTTTTGGGTTACAGAATTTTTGAGTTTCAATCAACATACATTTGTTTTTTTAGAGAAATTCTTTTTCCTTCCATTTAAAAGTTGAGTGACGATGTTTGTTATTATTTCAACTAATGAGAAATTTCCCTTATGTTTAATCTCGAGAAATAGAATTTTACACAATCATCTGATGGGTTTTAAACCATGTTTCCTCCAGGATGACTTTAGCCGTGTATCTCCTGCTCCTGGTCATCCTTCACGTCCGGCTAGCCGAAATGCTTTTGACGGAA
Organism: Solanum pennellii; assembly: GCF_001406875.1. Taxonomy (NCBI): domain Eukaryota; kingdom Viridiplantae; phylum Streptophyta; class Magnoliopsida; order Solanales; family Solanaceae; genus Solanum; species Solanum pennellii. The sequence goes on from NC_028642.1 coordinate 828,952, forward strand.
GTGCTGATACAATAGGTTCAGCAGAAGGTGAGCTTTCTCATCTTCGTCACGAGGTTTCTTCTTCAAAGCCAATAAGGTCTGCATCAAGCACACAAATCCCATCTGCTGCTCAACATGATGAGGTTCCTACTTCCTATTCATATGCTGCTGCTTTGGGGGCTTCCTTATCAAGAAGTACCACTCCTGATCCCCAACATATTGCGAGAGCTCCTAGCCCTTCCCTCACACCTATTGGTGGGGGCAGGGTAGTCAATTCAGAGAAGAGAAGTGTTAGTAGTCCAAATCCGTTTAATGGTGTGTCGTCTCACAGAACCGAGTCTTCAGAGCTTGTTGCTGCTTTATCTGGCATGAATATATCTAATGGTACGTTAGTTGAGATCATCTCTTGGATTGAACATGATACTGGTTTTAATACTATCCTCACAATCTTGCAGGTGGGCAGAATAGTACGAAGCAGCATGATTTCTTGAAGCAATCCGAATCCCCCCAGTATAATGTGGCTTCTACTGCTCAGTCTGCGAAAGTACCATATTCTGTTGCTATTACTGGCTCCAGTAGTTCATACCTCAAAGGATCCCCAATGTCGGGATTGAATGGTGGAGGTGGCGTACTGTCTCAGTATCCCCATGTGGATAGTCCAAATTCATCCTTTTCTAATTATGGATTAAGTGGTCATGCTGTCAGTCCAATGTCAAGCCATCTTGGCAACTATAATTTGCCACCTTTATTTGGAAATGCTGCTGCTGCATCGGCGATGGCTGTACCTGGTTTGGACTCTCGAATGTTGGGGGGATCTAATTTAAGCGCTGCAACCTCAGAACAGACTCTCAGCAGAATGGGAAATCAAATGGGAGGAAATGCTCTGCCAGCATCATTCATGGATCCTATGTATCTTCAGTACTTGTCAGCTGAATATGCTGCGCAGGTTGCTGTTCTTAATGATCCTTCCTTGGACAGGAACTATATGGGTAATTCATATGTGGACTTGGTTCAGAAAGCTTATCTCAGTAGTGTGCTACCTCAGAAATCTCAATATGGGGTCCCATTAAATAGCAAGACTAGCAGTTCAGGTCATCATGGCTATTATGGAAATTCTGCATTTGGAGTTGGTCTATCATATCCTGGGAGTCCTTTAGCAAGTCCAGTCTCTCCAGTAGGACCTGGTAGTCCTATGAGGCATAGTGATTATAATATGAGATTTCCTGGTAGAATAAGAAACATAGCTGGAGGTGTCATGGGACCATATCACTTGGATAACATGGAGAACAGCGTCGCATCCTCCCTACTGGAAGAGTTCAAAAGCAACAAGGCCAAGTGTTTTGAACTTTCAGAAATTGCAGGTCACGTTGTTGAGTTCAGGTATGTATCATTAATTTTATTCTACTTGGTCTTTACCTATTTAAACTAGCCTCACTTCTAAAACTATATATATCACCTGTGATCAGTGCTGACCAGTATGGGAGCCGATTCATTCAACAAAAACTCGAAACTGCAACCACTGAGGAAAAGAACATGGTTTTCCAGGAAATTTTTCCCCAAGCTCTTACTTTGATGACTGATGTCTTTGGGAATTACGTAATCCAGAAGGTATTTCTAACTTTGGTTGTTCTATGGAGTATATATTGATGTTGAGGTGCATGATCTCCAAGTCTGCTTTGTTTCTCTTTAAATAGATTATAATGCATCTATTTCTCGTGCAGTTTTTTGAACATGGAATGGCATCTCAGAGGAGAGAATTGGCTAGCATACTCTTTGGGCATGTTCTAACGCTGAGCCTTCAAATGTATGGTTGTCGTGTGATACAAAAGGTATGCCAAAGTGAATCTAGGAATGCTCATACATGCTCAAGTGTTATCTGCTAGATTAATCTTTTGTTTTGGTTTTTATCCTGATACACTAAATGTAGCACCAACCAGTGGGCTCTCTTGTCTGATTATCATCTTCTTCTCAATAACTCGAGTTATATTGAGATGAAAATTGTGGTATGGTTGACTGTGCAGGCAATAGAAGTAGTTGACGTGGACCAGAAGATTAAAATGGTTGAGGAGCTTGATGGTCATGTTATGCGCTGTGTACGAGATCAGAATGGTAATCATGTCATTCAGAAATGTATTGAATGCGTACCAGAACTTCATATCCAATTTATCGTCTCAACATTTTTTGGACAAGTTATTACTCTCTCAACCCATCCATATGGCTGTCGAGTTATACAGGTAGAGCAGTGATGTTTCTTATCCATTTGTCATAGTAATTTACTTTGATATATTACAAATATTCCTTGATCTTTCAGAGAGTATTGGAACACTGTGACAATCCAGAAACTCAAAGTAAAGTGATGGAAGAAATCCTTGGATCTGTAAGCATGTTGGCACAAGATCAATATGGCAATTATGTTGTTCAGGTATGTAATATTCACTACTCAGCAATTTGCTGCAGCTGGCGTGTGGACTATCGGATTTTGAAGTAACTATTTTTTGGTTCTTTTTCTTGAATTAGTTGTTCTTTGTACACAATATCTTCACTTCTTGACTAGTATGGAGCAATGCATAAAATGTACCTGAGTTGGCAATTCCTGATTTTATTTTGATTAGGTAAAAGTTGATTACTGTAATGAAGTACCAAGATGTACAAAGACATTACAGGGAAATATAGAACTCCCTGAACAGCTAACCCTCACAGCAGACACAAGAAGTTCTGTTATGAGCATATACTTTGCTTATTTTTAAATATGGAATATCACACATTTCATTCCATTGATTGATGGCTCTGTCAGTTTTTAGTTGTTTGCCACGTCGTTACATTTTTTTTTTTACTTCTTTGAAAACTAGAAGTTAGAAAATTGAAAAACTATTCACAAAAAAATTCAACCATATGCACGCACGTCCACATTCACGTGGTTCTCTAGCGTTGCCAATGTATGCCGTCACCCTTAACATGATGCTTAATGGGGAACCTAGTACCTGTTCTGGCTAGAAGAAAAGGTTATTAAGTAATGGTATTCCCCTCTATTATAAGACAGAAGCCCTTCTTGAGTTCTTATTTGCTTCCTTTGATTTTGTTTTAATAGAGTATTAGTGAGTGAAAGCGCTCTTTTAGTTGGTTAAAAGTTTGCTTGTAAAAATTTAGCAAAGATGACTTGCATCCCTATACTGAGGTACAATTCGACCTTTTTTCCTTGTACTTATTCATCCCTCTGTTGTTTTAAATGCAATACTTCCAGCATGTATTAGAGCACGGGAAGCCGGATGAACGCTCTACTATAATTCAGGAACTAGCTGGGAAGATTGTACAAATGAGCCAGCAGAAGTTTGCTTCTAACGTTGTTGAGAAGTGTTTAACTTTCTGTAATTCCAGTGAACGACAGCTATTGGTGAATGAGATGCTTGGCACAACTGATGAAAATGAGCCTCTTCAGGTTTGTCTAAATTTTATTCAACACTTTACCATTTAAGCAGGATTTTGATTTGCATATGGCTACTGGGTTCATAATATTCAGTAGTGCTTCAAGATAACGTATATGGGAACTTCAATTTTTTTATTGTAAGCAACTTCTCTACCTTCACAAGATAGGGGTAAGATTGCTTACACATCACCTTGGGCAGACCCCGTTACACTAGGTATGATGTTGCTGGCATCAGGGTGGAGTATAATCCACCTATGTTGAGCATTTGTTGAACTTTTAAACACTTGTATGCACCTGCCTGAATTTCCAAATTCCGGGGTAGCAAGCTTGGTTGAGGATATGTTGGAGCTTCTGGATAGGATGTTTGAGCCTAGAGATTGCTGAACTAATGATTGTTGTCTTTTGGTGGGCCTCTATTGAGATACAACCCTATCAAGTTCTTTACCTCTGTTTATGTTCCTGTTCCTGTTGAGATGCACGGCATTGCAGTCTCAGATTAATCGCTAAGATTCCCAGCTGTTCTGTTTTTAGGATGTAGCTTGAATGGGACATCAGTCTCTAAGAAAGGTTGAACATGGAAGAAAAAATAGGTATAACCGATATTTTGTGGCACTTGTTTTTGAAAGGGAAGAAGTGGTTGAAGATGAAGTTACCAAACAATCATTCATCAATCCCAATTCTTCTATTGTTCAGTTTCCTAGCTCCAAAAATTAACCCAGAAAAACCTCAAAACCAACTGTAGCCGAATTGAAGATAAGATATTGAACTCTCTTGCTTTATTTCAAACTGAGATATGGATTATGTTGAATTCAAAATAAGCACAAAAGTGATATGTGTTAGCTATAATTTCTAAACTTCTTAAATCTAGTTGCATTGTGACCAGCATTTACTTACCCTTGACATGTTGCTAAAAGGCATTTGAAACTGAGGCAAATGGTGATGTTGCATAAGTTTTTGGGTGTTAATTTGTTCACCGTTCCAAACATATCATGGTTGGCAGGCCGAGGTAGCTGGCTCTTCTGACCTTAGTATTTTGCTCGTGCTTTTTGACATCTTGACATGTTTGGTGGTCCCCTTTAAAGAAATTTTTACACGTCTTCTGACCAATTAATACTCGACTTTGGATGCTTAGACTGACGTGTTGGAACTCTTCTCAAAAAAAGATGGAGCAAGTGGTGTGGTATGGGGTGGGTGTTCGCCCGGAGTGTTTTCTCTATGTCAAGATACCCCGAGTTTTCTATATAATTATTGGACCTCAACAGTACCATGCTATAACTTTTTGCATCTTTGGGTATAGAGTTTATCTAAGAAGTACTACCACATGTACCTATGGTTTTGATTTTGGTAGCAGTTGTAACATATAAACTCTTAAATAGTCTTGTTTCTCCTCTCTCTTCTCTACTTGAAATCAGTTGTGCATTGTGTTTTTACATCTTTCTTCTTTTTGTCCAGGCTATGATGAAAGATCAGTTTGCAAATTATGTAGTACAGAAGGTTCTGGAAACTTGTAGTGATCAGCAACGCGAGCTGATCATGTCGAGAATTAAAGTTCACTTGAATGCTCTGAAGAAATATACTTACGGAAAGCATATTGTCGCCCGTGTTGAAAAGCTAGTTGCTGCTGGGGGTGAGCTGTTTTTCTGTTTGTACTTGTCTAGATGGTGTTTGGCCATAACTTTACATGCAAATACAGCACTATTGAAAAATTTGTTTCACTTATAAATCTTCCATCCTTTTTTCCAAGTGATACAATTCCAACTTACAAAGACTCGTTCTCCAACTTCGACTTCAATAACTTGTTTTGTTTTCAGGTTTCAACTGAATATTGTCCGAACGTCTGCTAAATGATTTTTGTATGCTGTTGTTTTGCAGAAAGGAGGATTGCTGCGCAGTCCCTAAGTACTGCTTAGTCATGTAGGAAAAGAAAGTTGTACAGCTAACTGAGGCTAGTTTGAGCTACCTATCTTCCACATCTGTGTTTTGTTATTTGCAAATAAAAGTTGTTGCATGTACTAGAGGAGATGTACATTGTGTAGTTAAAAACATAAATATCAGGTATGCTGAAGCTCAGATGTCAAATATTCGAGATGGCTGTGCAGATGGAAGTTGAGGTGTAAAAAAGGAAGATAAAAAAGGCGAGGTAGTTTTACATCGACGCGACTGTACAAATGTTGCCTTTTGTTGGAGAGTTGATGTTTTAGGGGAAGGTCAGAATTTTATTGTATGGTATTTGACAATTTTTTTTCTTTTATGGCCAAGTATATTTTACTTGCATCTCAAATCCTCAGTTTTCTACTCTTTTTGTGGATTTATTTGATACTCTTTAATCTGCAATTGGATTTGCTTATGTTTGTTCATTTGGTGATGTGGAATTACGTTTTTATTTGTTTTCCTATGCATGTCTCATTGGAGCCCCGACTAATCTGGATTCGTTAGCATATGATTTCTAGAAGGGGATATTAATAAGATTTTTTTTCATACTCGGGACTTGAATTTGAGACTTCTGGTTAAGTATGGAAGGGACGTATCGCGCTTGTGTACGTTGTTTGTTGATTGATTTAAACTTCATGTTATATATTTGCTCTTGGGTCATTAGTTGCATCTGGTTTATATTATGATTTATTCACTTATTTATTATTAATCTTTGAATAAAATCTTAATATCAATAAGAAATATTGTTGTATGAGAATCTTCACCATGTCTCTTACCCATTATCGTTAATTATACCTTGGTTATCATAACTATTATTTCGTCGATTAATTTATGTGACTTTTTCTTTTTTTCAAGATAATTCGATCAGAAAATAATTGTGCATGGAATTTTTAAATCCTTTTAGTCAGAATTTGATTAGAATGGTAAAATAACATTTTTTACATTATGTTATTAACATTTTATATCGGAGGAAATGCAAAAGTATTTAGTGCTAATTTAGATATTATCTCAAATTATGATTTGAAGTGATGATATGAAATTTAAATTGATTTGAAATTGAAATTTTATTGCATATTTAATTTAAATTTCTTAAAATATATAAATGTTTTTAAAAATAGCTAAACGATCCTCACACTTGTGTTCCATAAAAGTTTTATTATCGCGAACTACTTTAAAATAAAATAAATTACCATTGAGTGTGAAGTTTTTATGGAAGTATATTTTCACCATCATTGACACAGTAAGTTGCCTTTTTTTTCTCTTTTTATTCTGCTTTCTTCTCCTTTTTTTCTCATCTAGTATTTGATATTTAGATTGAAGTTTGGTTAAATTCGTGTTTGTGTGAGAAAGTTCTATATTTCTGGTAAAACACTCTTAAACAAAAATGAATTTGTACCCAAGAGGATTCAAATTCAAGACTTTTGATTGAACACGAAAAATATTTATCACTGCATCATAATTCTGATCGGTGTTATTTATGTATACAACTATACGTCTATACCTCTTCTACCATTGCCATTGTTGAAGTGTTATCAATGAATATGTAGTGTAAAAATTATATTATCAGCAATTAATGCATTTTAAAGACAAATTAATAATTCTTTAATAGACTTATTTAAAATATATCTAACAAATTGAGCCCATTTTCTTTTTTTAAAAAATCTCCATTAATTAATTTTTCTTTTTCCAATCATTAACTCAAGAGTAAGCAACAACAAAGAAAAGTAATTTTATTATTATTATTACTATTATTATTATTATTATTTTGCTTAGGCAGCGATTTTCCTTATTTAAATTTTTTTTTATGATTTTAAAGATTTTTACAAAAAAAAAAAGGAATTAAAATCGCTGCCTAGATAGCGTTGTCTCGGAGAGCAGCAAAAAGCCACTTGACTCTAAAGCAAGAAAGCAATATCTTGGGGAAAGGCCTCTACTCTACAAACCAAGTCTTTCTGACGAGGCACCCGCTTTCTTTTTTGATCTCTGAGTAGCATTTCCTTTCACTGAGGAATGGGCGGATGCTTTAACATAGGCGGATGTGGGACACAGAAAGAATAGATTCAGGTGCTCCTCGATTTCATTTTTTTGTAAAAAAAATTCACATTTTGCAAAATCGCTGCAGAGGCAGCGATTTTGCTTTTTCCGGTGGAGTAAATCGTTGTTGATGCAGCGATTTCGCCGTTTTGGTTAATATCAAATTTTATATACCGTTTTGAAATTTTTGTTAATATTTTGTACCCTTTAGGCTCCGGACTCCATAAAAGGATCCGTTTCTAGTATTATAAATGTATTCCTATATTTTAATGATAAAAATTACATAAATTTTTATTAGTGTTAAGAGCTAATTACATAATGTTACTATTCTTTTCAAATTACAAAAATTCCTTAAATTTATAGGATCTTGAATACATAACTCATGAATTACGAACGATACATACTTAACGGGAGAAATGTATTAGAGAGGGAAAGAGTGTATTTGCGAAGGGATATGGATATATTGAGAGAGGATAAGGATCTATCCAGGAGGAGATTTTTGTATTTTTAGTAGATGGAAATTTTAGAAACTATGACAAAAAATATTGTGTGTATTTATGTTATTTTTCCTATATTTTAATACTTTTCAGAATTTATGGGTATTAATCTTGTTTTTTACCATTTCTTTTTTTAAAAAAGTAAAATACTTTCCCCAAAAATTATGGCGAATACACATGTTGATTGGTACACGACTTTCAGTTTCTAGGGGTTATTTCCGCAGTTGATTTACGTTAATGGTTTTTTTTGTCTATAAAGGCTTGGGTTGTTTTAAAGCTGTTAATTTTGTTATCTGTTTAATTACGAGTTGGTTCTCCCACGGAGGTTAGTGTGGGTGTCACTCACTCGGTCGAGACTCGGGATCGTGACAATATTGATCGGTTCAATTTGATTTTGAGGTTTATCAATTTGCCTAATTAGTTATCGAATTATAGACATGCTAAATCATTACATAACCATTAAGATATTGACTATTTGATTATCGATTTTTCAGTTATTGATCATATTAGTTTGGTTATCGGTTTAACCATTAAAATTTAATACGAAAAATAATGATTGACAATCACTTAGAAACAAGGTGACAAACCAAATGAACCATGCACATGTCTTGACAAATTACATCTTGTTCAAAAGAAAATGTTAACATATTCTTGAAAAAAAAAGTTTTAAACAACCAAAAATAAAAGTATAAAACTAAATCCCAAGCGAAAGACTTTATGTATCAAATGTTATAAATATAATAAATTAATTTATTACCGAATTATTGGTTAACCGATTAAAAAAACCCTCAAATCATTAAGAATCAATAACTCGATAAATAAGGAAACCAAAACCGTCACCAACATCGCTAACCAATAACATGTTATCGATAAACCAATATATTTTTCTTCCATTCAAATTATCAATTTCAATTCGATTTTAGACAATCCTAATTTGAATAACCAATACCCCTTAATCCGTTACTCAATATAGGTAATTAGGTTTACGTATTGTTTAAACTTTATCGGTCTAGTTTGATTTCTATGGGGTGAATCATATCAATGTTCTCTAGAGTAACTTTGAGAATCAACGCTATGCTAGTGATATTCAATCGTAAAATTACATATTAATAAAGAGTGATAAAATCTTTATTAAAGGTGGTGAAGTTAAATTCAATTCGACCAAACTATTTAAGTTTGGATTGGTTATTAATCCACATTTGTTAGTTTAATGCATTTCAACCCATTAAAACTTGGATTGATATGTAACCCAAACTTTCTTTTGTGAAATCTTGTCAAAATGTTTTTAAAAAACTTATTTTTTATTTATTTTTATGTTGTATATAGTTATAACAAAGAATTTTTTTTATTAGGTACCAAAAAGCTTATAAAATGTGCTACTAAAACTTTTTAAAAATTGGTCGGGTTGGATTATGATCCATTACTAACCCAGTTTGACCCAATTCATTTTGGCCCAAACAAATTGGGTTAGATTCGGTCTTGACCATTTATTTTCCTGACCCATTTTGACATGCCCAGATTTAATTCCAATCCATCCAATTATCAACTTTAGTCTTTATCGACATAAGTTAATTATGAGTTAAGCCAATGTGTCTATAGGCTTTAAAACACTTATAAAAATACTAATTACCGTTTAAAATATATTTTTAGTAATAATTAAGCTATTATTGTTAACTAGTTACTTATGGCGCAATAATCCAATTGACTATTGTCGTTTTTTATGCTGAATAACTTTATTATTTTCTTGTTATTTAAAGATATTGATTGACAACATTATAAAAGTCTCATAATATTTTTAAAATTGTAAGTTTCAAATGTTTATTTTTTATTTAGTTATGTTTAATTTTCAAACTCGTATGTAATTTTACTTGGATCAGCAAAACTTATATCATAAACAAAATACTAAAATATTCTACCACACTACATTAATAAATCACAAATTTCATGTTTCTTTTATAAACAAATACTTGCAAAAACACGTTATTATAAAATTTCAAGTACATTTACTTTTACAAAGATCTACTGATCCAATAAATTAGCAGCAGTAACTAGCTATTTTTTAAAAATTATAATCCTCCCATTTGGTACAAACGATTTCTTCACATCAACCATGCGACTTTTCTTTTAAAAAATTGAGTTTCTTTACGCAAATATAAATTTATGGACCAAATTTAACATTTTTTTTAAAAAATAAAAATGGATTTTAAAAAAAATAAATTAGAACCTACTTTTTGAAGAAATTAAGATTTAAAATCATAATTTGAAATTAAAATTAGAAAAATCATTAAATTTTATAATTAAATACTTATTTCAAAGTTAAAACTTCAAATTTGAACTCCTAATTCAAATTATAATTGAAATTATAATTTTTCAAAAAAACACATAATATTTAGTACAAGCATCTTTCAACGAAAAAAGAAAAAAAAAGTGAGAAAAAGATATAGATATTTATAAGATTCTAGTTAGAAAGATTGATAAAAAATATTAATATCTCACGTAATTGACATTAATTAGTATTACTGTTCACACAATTTTAATATATTTATCTAACTTTATTTAAATCAAGTAAAATAATGTAGTATAAATAATATTTTTCTAGATTTGGCCTAAAGATACATTTGATCAAATAATTTATTCATTTTAAAAACAATAACACATTTTTATAATAATTTTTTAATCATAGAAATGAAATCATGATTTCAATTTTTGAATATTAAAATTACATTTCAAATAAAAACACATTTAATTTAACATAAAGCATCTTTTCAACATATACCAAAAAAAAAAAAGTAAAAGTGAGAAAAAGATATAGATATTTATAAGATTCTAAGTAAAAAAAGATTGAAAAATATCTAGCAAAATCATCCACGTTGGCAATTGCTGGGCCAATTTAGAATCAGATATTGCACTTTTTCTCACACTTTTCCCCCTTTATTTAATACTATATTCCTTATTTTCCACCGCCACATACCCCAATTTCTTCCCGCCGGTGAACTTACCGGAAAATCCTGTTACTCTGATCCAATCCTCTACTGATATCACGGAAGATTGGATTTAACTTCGAAAAAAAATAATTACGAGAAATTTTTTTTTTAAGAGGAAAACTGTTGGGATTTGAGAAGGTTCTCTATGGGTGAAGAAGTGAAAATTACCGACGGTGATGGTTACGCCGGAGATGATAATCGTGTTGTCGAGTGGGAAGACGGACTTCCGAGTTTTGACGATCTGACGCCGTTATCTCAGGTTTTAATCCCGCCGGAGTTAGCATCGGCGTTTAGAATTACGCCGGAGCCGGCGAAGACGATGACGGATGTGAATCGTGCTTCGGAGAGTACGTTTTCGTCTCTACGTGCTGGACAGTTACATATGTTGTCGGAGAAGTATAATTTTAATGAAGGAAGGAATGGAGATAGAAATCATGAGAATGATGAGATGGATCTGACAAGAGATGGATCCGAGTCGAGGAAGACACGGAGGATTGACCCGGAGATGGTTACTGAAGAGGCTGATTCGGCATTGAGGAATGAGAATTGTGGAGATGATAATTCAGCTAAGACGCTGAAACGGCCGCGGTTAGTCTGGACGCCACAGCTGCATAAGCGATTTGTGGATGTTGTGGCGCATTTAGGGATTAAAAATGCTGTGCCGAAGACGATTATGCAGCTGATGAATGTGGAAGGACTGACGAGGGAAAATGTTGCTAGTCATTTACAGAAGTATAGGTTGTATTTGAAGAGAATGCAAGGGTTGTCGAATGAGGGACCTTCTTCGTCTGATCATTTGTTCGCTTCTACGCCTGTGCCACAGAGTTTGCAGCAGTCCGGTGGTAATGGACACAGTGGTAATGGTCATAGTAGTAATGGTCATATGCCAATGCCTATGCCTATGCCAATGATGTATCCGCCACAAATGGTGCCAATGCCTATGATGGGAATGTCAGGACATGGACATGGGCACGGGTTTCATCATCAGTATAATATGGGGCAACCGCGAGACTGGTCTGGAAATAAATTTGGTTCTTATCATCATGTTGCTCCTGGTGAAAAATAGGTGTAGACACAAAAAGGAGGTTAGATTCTTGATTCTATACAAGTTGCGGCAACTCTACTGTTTGATAGCTTTTTGTATGCTAATAATAGTCAATTGTTTGTACAGGGTTGATTACTGGATTGTGGCATCAGAAATCTCATTCGGTGGAATGCAAACTAGGAATTCCAGTTAGACCCTTTAGGCCTTTTTTCTTACTACTTGTTTAGATTTGGTAGATTTATAGGTAAAAAGTTTCATAAATTCCTCTAAAGTTCTTAGAGCTAGGTCATTTCTGATTGTAGCTTCTTATTCAGAAAGGAGCTTGAGGACATAATACATGATAAGATTGTTGTTTCGATCACACTTTGCTTGAAAAATAGTAGAATAACCGGATTCTGTTTTTCTTTTTGTGTTGGTAAGTATTGATACGTATCTTTTGGTGCGCCGATGTGTTTTTAATAGATGAATTGACGGCAAAATCAGTTTTTTTCCTAAAAGTGGGTGTAGACGATATAGGAGTGACTGCTGACTCTTACATCTTGTTTACTACTTCCCCTTTTGGTCAATTGCAAAAAAATTTACTATGGCAAAAAGCAAACTACTTCTAAGAATTTTCAGGCCATAGAACATTTTATCTGGCAGTTAGTGTTGGCGATATAGTATGAGTCACACTTTTTAATAAATTATTGGCGTGTAACGGATATTTGGTGGTCATACGCGCTGATCTTCATTGTCCTGGAAGTGTATTGTTGCTGATAAAAAGTTCTATTCTAATTTCTGTAGCTGCAGAGAATAAGATACTAAAAGAATATTTTTTTGTTGATCTCTTGAAATTGATGTAAACTAAGATGGATGGTCAAGTAAGAACATATAATGACTTTTCTGCGCCACAACCAGCACTTCAAAGAGGGATCAACCTGTTCTAATTTTGAAATGAAGCTAGTATAGCAAAAAAAAATTTCTTTTTTTAGCCTCCAATATATTGTAGCAGTAACTGTTGTAACACATTAGTTGATATCGGTTTCCTTGCGATCATATTTCTGCATTCTAGAAATGTTTCTGCTGTATCTAATGTTTTACCAGATATACATGGAGAGCTACTTGTTTCTATTGGATCTCAAGTGTTACACTACAGATGGCATTAAATGACAAGTGTTCGCATTTTGCTTATTGTTAGTATTGGATGTAGTATTTGTTCAGTTATGATCAAATGCTCAATAATACGTTAGGAACTTGTCTGCTGCCTAACATGGCATATGAAGCATAGATACCATACTTCGCCACTTGACAGCCATATTTTCTTTCTTAACATAGTGATTGATTGTACTTGGCCAACTTTGTGGCTCCTAAGAGTTTGTGTTTTATTAAATTTTATGTACAAATGACAAACATTTCATGTGGTTACATTTTCTCTGAGGCGGCTTAAAGTGTTCCGACACACCTAAATAATCTGCTGCCCTGATTTTTTTGTCGTTGATAACGTGGTGTCCGGGCCAGGTTTCGCACACTGCGGCTGATTCCATGGAATACCGTCATCTTCCTCCAACAACAGGTACTATGTTACTCTGTCCATCAAGACTAGGACAAATGGGAAGAAATTATAATTTGCTGCCCTGTTTCCCCTTATTGAATGAACATGATAAAATTTTCTTTGGGAGGACTCATTAACTGAATATCTTATTTTGGCCTGGATGAATTTGTCAATTTTTTGTCATCGTTGTATTGTTTATACTACAAATATTGTTGACCATCAAAGGTGTGACAGAAATCTAGTGGATTTGAGGAGCTTTTGATGAGAATACCTTTTGTGCATCACTTGGTTCACAGTATCAAGATACTTCTAGTAACATCTTTGGTAGTGTTGCTTGAGCTTGAAGCTTTTATTGTGAATGTGTAGCCTTTCCTCCCATGTGATTTATATGTTTATATTAGCTATGGACTATATGAATGTGTTTGTCTTGCACTGTTCCTTTCTTTAAGCTAGTTCAGCGAAGCAACGGTGAATAGGTAAAGTTTGGTTGGTTGTAAGATGTTGTATTGCACCTTCTTTAGTGGTCTCCTCTTAATATTACTTCTGTGTTAAAATTTGAAGAATATATTTTATGCAATTTATATCGGTTTGAAACCCTGACCATGTGAGCTTTGCAGACTGTAGCCTGTCCTAAGCCCAGATAAAAGGGGGTTGATGGCCGATGTAAAATAATTTAACTATGAAAAATGTCTGAATACTATAGCTGACTCCAGCTAAAGTAGATGCTGTTTGTCTTCCTGCATTAGTCTAAAATGTACATGTGGATGCGATGAATCACAACTTGTGGAATTGGTGTGGAATTTGAAGTGATTCTGATAACTTGTGCAATATGGACCTCTTCTTGTAAAGTAACCACTTGTGATGGTGGCTGCTTAAAAAATGAGTGGAAGTTGACATTGTTTCATCTCGATCTTGTAGGTCATTTAGATTGATGCGGGTGTCAATGTTGTTTACAGTATCTCAACTCCATTTCCAGGGGAGATGGTTTTCTTCAATTTTCTTGGCTTTATTAACTACTCAAATTCTGTTTTGTCTTGTCTGAATATTTTGATGTTCTTTACTACCTCATTAGCATACCATGTTCAGGTTTTGCTTATTAAAAATGTCGTGGTTAGGTATGCACTTGTTCTCGATGAACATTATATAGAAGTGCTTCTGAATAATTATTAAACAGCGGAAGTAAATACTCTTTCAGATTAAGCTTAGTTAGCTTTCCTAATTGTCTTTGTGTTGCCGTGTAGTTTCACTATTCTTACATATCATCTTACTCCTTTAATCTGTTTTTTGGCACTATGACTCTGTATGCTAGCGACTCTTCTTTAAGGGGGCCAACATATGCACATCTGCATATGTTAGCGACTCCAAAAGGGTATACCAATTTCGGATAACATCACTCATAGGTTTCAAAGGCAAGTGCTCCAAGTGCATGCTCAAAGAGTGGTGGAGAAGAAATTGTTTTAGTTCTCTTGGTGAAATATACAGTCCCTATGTTTCTTGTTCTTGGTAACTGTCTCATCCAGGTGTTTTCTGTATTCTGGTTATTTATTTGGTAGAAGATCCTATGTGGGTAGTTGCTTGTTTCTTTATCATGCAAATAGTAAATTTGCTTATTATGTGTACTTTGTACAACGAACATCTGCAATTTGTGCTTGCTCTGCTAGTCTACTAGACATGCCATTCTTCATAGAGATATTATGAAGGATACAACCAGTATTATAGAATCTTGTGTCCATTTATTTTCTTGACCGCTTTTCATTTGCCTTTTGCTTATTCTCTGGATAGATAGAAACTGTACTGTTGAACTTCATTGTAGGTATGCAATCATTTCTGTGCTGTTCGGTTTATCAAGCCACAGATAACTGTAATCCAGAGAAGTCACAAGATCAAAGGTGGTTTATTTCATCCCCACGACAGAGGGGTTTTGCAGTCTCTTGCTGGATTTGTCTCCTGCACAAGGATCAAATGTACTTTTTTTTGCAACTTACTGGTATCACTGGTTTGATTGAATTTCTACTCTTTTATGTTATGATCCTCTTGCTGCCCTTTTCTAATCAAGTGCGTTTGATATGATGGAAGTCAATCTTATGAGAAGTTCCTTCTGTTGGTAATATTTTCTTGGATAATTGTTTCCACTTTCCGGTGTTAGGACTAGGTTGGTGACTGGATTAGTATGCTGCTACTAATGATAATATGAGACTAGAGGAAGGTGTTTGATGAAATTTTTGAGTATTAATTACTAATAGAATGTCCAAGTATGAGTTGAAGCAACTAGCAAGTGATGGTAGTTGGGAAAAAAAAAGACTCATCCCTATTCACTTTCAATGGAATATTAATTTCTCAAATCCCGGTACATGTATGCTGCAATTTATTTACAAAGCTTTAGGCATAAAGCTGAGCAAGCGGTAGCTGATAAAGAAAATGGTTGCTCATGAGTTTGAGCAGTGAACACGGCCTCTTGTAGAAATGCAGGATAAGGTTGCGTAGAATAGACCCTTGTGGTCAGGCCCATCCTTGAATCCTGTGTATAGCGGGAGCGTAGTGCACCGAGCTGAATGCAGCATGAAAATACTAGCCTATTATTCATCTGAAAGACACTTTTTATATTCTGATTTTCAGACCATACAACCCCCTCTTCAGACGTAGGGTCCTTTAATAGGAAGTCTGGACAAACCTTTGAGGACCCAAAGTGCATGGGATTGCTGTAATGCTTTGCCTTTCTGTATCTTCGTTGATTTCGCTCGAAAAACTGTTTTGTTTAAAGCACTTTGTGGCGTCCTTAGAAACCGAGTTGGTACTCAAGATGGTATGTAATGACTCCACACAGGTCCTGAATCCCGCAGACACTACGTTTTGATCACTTTGATTCTGTATATGAACTGCTCGTCTCTTTGTTGAATGGTGCATTTTCCCTCTGTGTGTATAAGTTGAGACTAGGGAGAAAAACCAACCATTGAATTATCTACCCCCCTACGCCTTCATCCAAGATTGCGTACTCAACTGATCTTCAGCTTCTCTAGCCATCTGAAAACTTATGCAACTTCTACCCAACTACATCCAGGAACCTTTTTCAGTTTCTTCTTCTTGATCACCCTTTTTACCTTCGCGACGTTTATCCACTTACTTGCATCAGCATATAAACTTGATAGCAACACACTACTTCCAGCACTCTCAGGTTCAAGTTTAGCCAATTTCTCAGCTGCAACCGCTGCTAAATCCATATTTCCGTGCTGTTTACATGCCCCTAATAATGCTCCCCAAACAAATAAATCAGGTTCAATTGACATCCTCTGAATCAAATCGTAAGCCTCATCGAGTTTCCCTGCTCTCCCTAATAGATCCACCATACACGCGAAATGCTCCAATCTTGGCTTTATGGTGTACTTCTCCTGCATCAGTTTGAACAAACTTTCTCCATACTGCACAAGTCCAGCATGACTACAAGCAGTGAGAGCTGCTGTGAAAGTCAAGTGATCTGGTTTCCTATCTTCCTCTCTTAACATTTGATTGAATAACTCAATTGCTTCGCTGCAATACCCATGATTCGCGTAGCCAAAAATCATCGAGTTCCATGTTACTGTATTTCTTTCACACATCTTAGAAAACAAGTGTTTTGCTTCAGATATAAATCCACATTTTGCATACATGTCTATGAGAGCACTTTTCACGTATACATCCTTCTCGATCCCCATCACTACCGCATAACCATGTATCTCTTTCCCACGAATCAAATCTACCACAGTTGCACAAGCAGGCAATATGCTACTAATCGTAGCTGAACTTGGAGACGTCCCATCATCCAACATTCGCTTAAACGTGTCAAAAGCTTCCTTGTTATGAAAATTCTGCACTAGACCAGAAACTATACTAGTCCAAGAAACTACATCTAGCTCAAGTCCATCATCATGCATCAATTCAACAACTTTACAAACCATACCTTGATCATCTTCTTGCGAAAACCCTGCAATCAGAGTATTGTATGTCACCACATTAGGCTTCATACCTTGAACTTTCATTTCCTCAACCAAATCCAATGCTTCATTTACGATCCCCTGCTGTACACAACCCGAAACCAAAGCATTCAACGCGACCAAATCTTTATCCACCGTCCCATTAAACACCCTTTTCGCCTTCTCAACTCTACCACATTTTGAATACATATCTACCAATGCACTAACCACATATGAGTCAAATTCAAACTTGTTCTTCAGAATCACACCGTGCAATATCTCCCCTGTTCGAAAATCATTGAAGCGTCCACAAGCTTTAAGTACACTAGGAAGAACAAACTTATTCGGCTTCTTTCCACCCTTTTGCATTTCATGAAAAACACACATTGCTTCCTCGTAAAACCCACGACGAGCATACGCCCCGATCAGAACAATCCAACGACGAGTATCTGATTGGGGAATTTTATCAAACAGTTTACGTGCATGGGATAACTGTTTACATTCTGTATAAAAAGCAATAAGCTTTGAAGCAAAATGAGTTCTTTGAGCCAATCCATTGATGATTAAATGTGCATGTAATGCTTTGCCTAATTGCAAAGCACCATTTTGAGCATAGGTTTCAACAAGCTTTGTGTATATGTCTGTTGCTTTGGTGCCAATGACCATTTCTCTCATGCTTTGGATAACTAGAAATTTTTCAGTTTATTAACTACATTTTGAGAGAGAAAAGAGTATTTGGGAGCCCGTTTGAATTAGTCGATTGTAAATAAATAATGAAATTGATCTTATAAATAAGTTTACAGGTTTGAAATAAAAGAGAGTTTGAGTTTTGTGCGCCATTTGTGTATGAAATTTCTACAATCATCACGTACAATGAGATTTAATCACAGTAACTTATTTTAATAAAAGTAACAATAATTATAAAAAAGAAAAGAAAAGTATATCTCATGAGAGGCTAATATCGTATCTTAATATAAAATTTCATATACCATTTTCAAGTTTTTGTTAACATTTTATACCCTTTAGGTTCCGGACTCACGAATATTGTATCTTAAAGTGTCTTCATATTGTCCCCAATACTTATGCTCTCCGATTTAGAATGTCGGGAAGGAATTTATTAATTGAACTTTCACTAATATTGAATATGTTTTTATAATTAAGGTGTTGAATAAATATATGAGCAGATTCATTATTGTAAGCTATCTAACTTTCATAATTGTATTTTACAGGATTAATGGAAAAATCAAATGTAGATAAGCAAAATATAGGAATTGAAGTTATATTAGAAGAAATCCAAAAGACTCATATTCTTCCGTAAGGAGTTTCAATCTCTTGATGATTCATTTAAGTTTTATCTTGATTATATGCTCATCGTAATGGTTAGTGTGCGTCATGATTTTACATATTGTTACCTTGTTCAACTGTATGTAATCATTGCACATTCTTAGAAACCTATCTTTCTTTCTTTACGAATAATGATGATGTGCCTCGATCAAATAAAAATTTTATCGAGTAAATCTTGCAACCTGTTTTAGTTCCTTCAACTCTGTCGAAGCCATACAATGATATTGGCTATGTATCAAGAGTCAAATCAATACCAAACGAGATGTGTTTTTAAAATTCGTCGAAGCCATACAATATATATCAATTTTTAAAATTTGTCAATAATTCAAATGTGTTTTTAATACTTTCTTTCTTTATAAAATCTAGGACCAAACGAGAGCTCAGTATCTTCTTGCAAGTCAAAGTGGACAACCTCAAGGAATGATTTGACATATAATGATTTTAAGAACACCTGCAAATCACCTATTCTACAACATAAGAAGGGGAGCAAATATATTATCCTACCAAATCTTTTATCATTGTTTCAAAAACAAATATAATGAATCAAATAACATTAATTTAGACTTGTTACATCAAAATGGTCTTCTTCATGACCAATTTGGCCTCAATCAAATCATCTCCACTTGTGCAAAAATGGGTTCTTTTTCACTTGGAATTCAAACCCATTGCCAGATTATTAAAATGGGGTTTGATTCAAATGTATTTATCAACACCGCTCTTGTTGATATGTATGGAAAATGTGGTTATGTTAAAGAAGCAGAGCAACTGTTTGATGAAATGCCTGAAAGAAATGTTGTGACATGGAATGCTTTGATTTCTGGTTATTTGGACACCCATTACCCTGAAAATGCGATTGTGTTGTTTCTTGATATGTTGAGAGAGGGTATTAGACCGACCCCGTCGAGTGTTTCGGCTGTGTTGGTTGGTTCTGCTCAGTTAGAAGCATGTGAAATTGGGGCTCAGTTGCATGGTTTGAGTTGGAAAGTTGGTTTTGCTTTGAATCTTGTTGTAGGGACTGTTTTGATTGATATGTATTTGAAGTGTTTTGATCTTGAGACTTCGAGGAGAGTTTTCGATCAAATGACTGAAAGGAATGTTATTACTTGGACATCAATGGTTACTGGTTATGCGCAAAATAGTTGCCCTTTTCAAGCCCTGATTTTGTTCAAGGAAATGTTGAGGTTGGGAATTAGAGCTAATTATGTTACCTACACGAGTTTGTTAAGCTCGTTTTCTTGTTCAGATTACTTGGTTCATTGTGAGCAGGTGCACTGTCATGTAATACATCAATGTTGTAAGACTAACCATTACTTGGTGGTATCGTTGTTGTCTGCTTACTCAGGGTGTAGTTGTAGCTTAGAGGATTTCCGTAAGTTGTGTTCTGACGTTGTGAAATGGGATGAGATCTCCTGGAATGCAGTTATTTCCGGTTTCTCTAATTTAGGAGTCGGTGGAGAAGCGTTCTCCTGCTTTTCAAGAATGAGGCGATCTGGTTTTACTGTTGATCATTACACTTTTGCGAGCATTTTGAAAGCAATAGGGTGCATTTCAGGCCTGGAGGAGGGAATGCTTATCCATTGTCTAGCTCTGAAAACAGGATATGCTTCTGAAGTTATCATACAAAATGGGGTTCTATCCATGTATACAAAGTGTGGTAGACTTGAAGATGCCGAGAATATATTCTCATCAATGGAGGAACGAGACCTCATATCGTGGAACTCACTTCTTACAGGGTGTGCACATCATGGTTATGGTAGTGATGTGATTGTAATGTTTGAAGAAATGAGGAGATGTGGTATTAAACCAGATCTAACCACATTCCTTATTGTTCTTTCGGCATGTAGACATGCTGGCCTGCTCGACGAAGGGCTTAAATATTTTGATCTGATGAAGAATGACAATTCTCTACCACCAACAAAGCTAGAGCATTATGCTTGCATAGTCGACCTGTATGCCCGTGCTGGTCATCTACATGAAGCAGAGGACTTCATCAACAATATGCCAATAGAACCAGGACCTTCGGTTTATAAAAGTCTACTGAATGCTTGCCAACTACACGGTAATAAGGGACTTGCTGTGATTTCTGCCAAGAAGCTTGTTGAACTTTGTCCCAACGATCCTGCAACGTACGTATTGCTAGCAAATGTGCTAGCATTGGAAGGGAATTGGAAGGACGCGGAGGGACAGCGGAAGCTTATGTTGGATAGAGGATTGAGTAAGAAACCTGGTTATAGCTGGCTATAATTCACAACAGGGTGGTATCATTACCAATTGACATAGTTCAAATTCTACCGCAGACAAAAACTTGGTATTTAAGTGAAGAAAGATAAACGGTCAGGTCCGTTATCCACTGAGTTTCCTTTCGTGCATAACTGGCTCTCGGAGATTTCTCGATTATCCTTTGTGGTAGGCTACTAGAATTGGAACCAATCTGTACATACTATACTCATTTGATTCCTGTAGGTACATGCTGATTGGGCTTACAATGAGAGAAAGGTGAGTTTTTCATTCTTTAGATCTAGAGGTGACAAAAGTAGCTCATGAAATCATAATCCGCTCAATCCGTTCAAGTTTGAATTGATTATTCACCTGTTCATTTATTAGCTCAATCCGTTTGGACTCTCTAACTCAAATTGATCCATGAAAATTTGTCAAAATATTTTCAAAAACTCCTCTTTTCTTAAAAAATAAATAAATTGATACTAAATTTTTTTGTAGAAATTACATAAATTAGTTTTAACATGAAATTACAAATAAATTAAGTTTCTAATTATATTAATCCCTTATAAATTAAAAAAACCAGGATACAATAATTGAAGCTCAGATACATTAATATGTAGGTCGGATACATTAAATACTGTCTTTGATACATTAATATGTAGCTCTAATACATTTAATACTAGCTCGGATACATTAATATGCAACTCGGATACATTAAAAATATAAGAGATTTTGGAGATAGTAACAGGAAATAATGATAATAAGTGAAACAAAAGGCGTGTGTTTATGTAATTTGTCCCTTTTTTATTTAAAAAAAAATATGTACTAAAAAAATTATAAAAGAAAAAAACAATTAAAACTTAGTAACAATTGGGTGCATTGGGTTTTGATCTACCTTTTTAGCCATTTTAGCCTAATCTAACTTTAGGGATCAATAATCCGCTTATTTATTAAATTAATTCATTTTTATCTATTTAAATTTAATCAGACTTGCCTATTATCATTATTTATATCCATCTACCTTTTCATTTATTTTTTAAAATCATTTTATATTTTTCCTTCTCAACTGGCTTAAGCACAATCATCCCCTCAATTTGTACTTCTATTTCTGTGCTTTTGGATGTTAACATTCTCTAATTAAAAGATCTTGTTGAATTTTGAAAAATAATTAAGATACTTTTGGTTATTTTATCACTATAGCGCAAAATTTAAATCACTTTCTGTATAATTATTTTGAACAGATATTTAATT
Organism: Solanum pennellii; assembly: GCF_001406875.1. NCBI lineage: Eukaryota > Viridiplantae > Streptophyta > Magnoliopsida > Solanales > Solanaceae > Solanum > Solanum pennellii. The sequence goes on from NC_028642.1 coordinate 851,140, forward strand.
ATAGATATTATCTGTTCCAGAAAAAAGCTGGATCACATGTTTTTTCAAATAGATAAGGGTCAACTACCAAAATAAATGGCACAAGAAAACCTTGTGTATTATTTTTTCTTTCATTTTTACTTGTCGCCGTTTTTCACTTTATGAAAAGTTAATTTGATTAATATTCAGAACTAAATTGAATTAGATTAAGTAAATAAGACTTTTAACTCTTAATTAGATGCTCAAATACTTCCAAAATCACTACAAGTTGTAATCCTTTTCATATTTGATAATTTGATAGGATGGAAAAAATACATTTTAAAGTGTTGATTAAAGTTTATCCAATTTAACTCTCGAAAAAGCAAAACGTAACAAGTAAAAGTGAAAGATGGAGTAGTTTGAAGATGCAGTGGTGTGATTATTTAACGTTTAACTAGAAGTCTCGGAGCGTCACTCCCCGAATGAGCCCCTACCATGCGCACCATGACAATTGTTACTCATCAACCCGAGAAAAACAAAGAACATTTACACGGTAAATTTAAAAACAATTTTTACCACAACCAAATCTAAGCCTTCGTCCGAAAAATCAAATCAAAACCAAAACAAAGTACTCTATCTCCCCCATGAAATATTATTCGAATTTTGAGAGTCAAGGAATTTAATTTTAACAATGAAATTGAGCATGAATTTAAAAGTTTTTTATATATATTCCGATTATAATTTAGAGGTACTTATATTATAATCTAATAATAAATGATAAACGTTATGTTAAAAATAATTTGTTTGAATCTTGAAATTTGAAAGGCGCCACCTAAATAAATTCGCATGTAACAAAATGTTTTGGAAAATTTGTCACTATTTTTGCACCAATTAGAAACGACTGGCTTGAAATTTTCTTTTGTAGATAAAATTTGACGTGGCATTATTTCATTGGAAATCCACTTTATTCCCCCATCCAAATGGACAAATTTTTTCAATCCAAAAACTGTTTTCTGAGACCAGAATCAAATGCCACAGATATACAAAATCATATATTTTTTTTAAAAAAAAAACACAAAATTTTCATGCAAAATATAGTAACTAAATAGAAAGAATTAGCAATTCATCTGCTATTTCTTTCCAAAAATAAAATAAAAATTCATATCCTATGGCTCCAACTCTTACTTCAAATTCATTTCTCCTTTCAACTACACCTCATCCAAGATTATCATTCAAAAATCCAAGATTCATTGTTTCTGCTAAAAAATCTGGACAAAATCAAGAAACTACAACCAATTCTGGCAACCCCTTCAACTTTGATTTCGGTAATGTTCGGAATTGTGTGATCATTTCATCTAATATTTGATCTGTTTTATTTTTGGTAATGTTGAACTGTGTGACCATTTCACTTCAATTTACTTAATTATGTATGTGGAGTTGTTTTTCTTATAATGTGTGAGAGTGAGACTTGAATGCAAGCCTTGCTAGGCGTCTGCTTGTTCTAATACCATGTTGAATTGTGCGATCATTTCATCTGACTTTACTTAATTATATTTGTAGAAGTTTTTTTTGTTTCTTTTTAATTGCATTATGTTTGCTCTAATGCAATATTTGAGACTTGAACACCAGACATTTGCTTGTTCTAGTACCATGTTTGATTACGTGTCCGTCTCATCTCAATTGACTTTATCATTTCTGTAAAGTTTCTTTATGATTATTGGGTGACAGTGAGACTTGAATGCAGGACTTGTGTTTTCTCTAATGTCATATTGAGAATTGAACACTAGGCGTTTGCTTGCTCGAATACTATATTGAATTGTGCGGTCATTTCATTTGAATTTACTTAATTATGTCTGTAAAAGTGTGCTCTGGTGTTTATTGAATTGTGTTAAGTGTATTATCTAAAAGATTAGAAGACGAGCACACTTTTAGTTACTCAATTATACTGTGTATTCAACAGGTAAGTTACCTGATGTGACGTCTTTGATACCTGCTAGCACGAACACATCTTCTGGATTGTCTTTTGGAAGGCAAAGGGCAAAGGATCCTGGAACGGTGTTTGTTGCTGGTGCAACTGGGCAAGCTGGTATCCGCATTGCACAGTTGCTGTTGCGTGAAGGTTATAGTGTCAGAGCTGGAGTTTCTGACCTTGGTGCTGCCCAAGAGCTAGCTCGTCTAGCCGTTAGCTACAAGGTCAGTCTCTTTGTCCTTGCAAAATACGGAACTTGTTAGAGTACCCAACACTGGTTGTAGGAATGAACTATTGTCGTATATGGTTTTGGGCAATATTAACTCATGAGCTAACGTTTTGGTTGAATTAGGTTCAAGGTCCATTTTTCTCTATCAGAGCCATCTTTTCTTTGTTGTGTTTCACAATATTAAGCCTGGATGTTATATCGTCCACGATCTAGATGTCCAACTTCGTGAGGGAGTGTTAGAGCGTCTCACATTGGTCGAGGGAATGAGTTGTTTTTTTCTGACTATAAATGTTACATCATTGCAGGTAATCTCTAACGATGAGTCAAAACGCCTGAATGCAGTTGCGTCATCATTTCAAGATGCAGAATCGATTGCAAAGGCAATCGGAAATGCTAGCAAAGTTGTGGTTACTATTAGTAAGGGAGAGGACGGTCCTGCGACTGAAGTCACCACAACAGATGCTGTACAAGTTATAGAAGCAGCACAATTAGCTGGCGTTGGACATGTGGCGATAGTCTATGATGAATCTTCTCCAGTAGGCTCAACATACAATGTGCTCGACGGAATTACCTCATTCTTCAACAATCTGTTCTCAAAATCTCAACCGTTGACGATAGCAGAGTTTCTGCAGAAGATAGTAGAGACAGACCTAAGCTATACACTCATAAAAACCAGATTAACTGACGATTTCTCCCCTGAGAGCTCATACAAAATCGTCGTTTCAGCTGAAGGAAGTGCTGATGCTGACGCCTATAAAGTAATGTAATGTATGCAATTTCTTTTAATGTTGAACATGTTCATATATTCTATTGTGGATTTAGTCACATGACATACTCTTCGGTTTATTGTTTCCTTTTTCTGCTTTCTACCCCCCTTTATGAAGCATGTTAAATAGATCGAAATAAACTAAATCATCTCTTTTTTTTATGTGAATTATCAGGTGGGGAAGTCTCAGATAGCTAAGCTCGTTGTAGATGTTTTCTCCAACACAGCGGTGGCAGAAAATAAGGTAGTGACTGCTCCTCCTTTTAAGTAAAGCAACATTACAACAACAACTACACGTTGGGGTCGATTATATGAAGTCTCACTCTCATATTGCTCCATTTAAGCCCGTTACAGTACAATAAACGTTGATTACTGGATCTAAATTGACAAGTTTACTAAGATAAGAAAGAGTTCAAATGAAATGAATTTATGCAAATGAACCTTTACTGGTCTTCTTTGGTGTAATGTGGATGTTCAACAACTGGAATTATTTTTTTGTACAGGTTGTCGAAGTCTTTGCTGATCCATCAGCACCGCCAAAGACTGTGGATGAACTTTTTAGGTAAATACCTCTTTCCTCAGTTGCTGCATTTCCAAATTTCGGTGATACTAGTGCTCGTAAGAATGATTTCTCTACGTGTTTAACTTCTATGTACTAAATCTGAAAGGAATAAACGAATCATCAGATCATCTGAAAGATAGCTACAAGTAAGCGTCCATAAAAAGTGGGATCAGTAACGGGGAAAATAAGATAAGAGTTCCTGCTATGAAACAGGTTAAACTATTTCTTTTCACTCTGTCAGCAAAACAACAACATGGTCCCAACATAGTGTCGTCTAGGGAAGGTAGAGTGTACGCAGAACTTACCCCTACCTTATAGGTAGAGAGGCCATTTCCGATAAACCATTAGCTCAAGAAAAAAAAAAGTTCAAAGAAAGAAATAACGGAAGTACAAGAAGCAACAAATAATAACAAAAACAACAGATAGTAACATAGCAAAAACTACAACAAAACAATATTATAATTATATACAGAGATTTATCCTCTTTCTACAAGTTCTGGATGCCATATAATCTAAATGAGTGAAACATTATATACACAGCGTCATTCCTGAGGATGGTCGGAGAAAGGCCTATGCAGAAGCCCTTGAAAAATCGAAAGCTGAGGAAGAAGCTCGAGGAGTTGCTGAAGCATCCAAGAGGCAGGAACAAGAAGCAAAGAAGCTTGAAAAGAAAGAAGCAAAGGCTGCTGCTACCATCGCAAAGGAACCTGAAGAGAAGGCGTCATCACTTTCCGTTCCTTCTGTTGAAAGTCTACTAGACAAAGCAAAAGACTTTAGTACAGGATTTTCATTTGAAAAACTCAGCTCACAGCTCAAATCAGCTGTTGAAAAGGCTAACGAGGAATCAGACGCTCAAGTTGCTACCGTTAGGGGACAGGCCAAGGCTAAAAATTTGCCTGCTCAGAAAGCAGTGGTGAAAACTCCTCCAAGGAAACCATTTGCTTCGAAAACGAAGAAGGAGGCTCCGAAACCAGCTAAACAAACAGAGGTTGCTTCAACAGAGAAGAGGAAGATTTTTGGTGGACTGTTTCAACAAGAAACCATCTATGTTGATGACTAAGATGAATGAATAAGAGAAAGCCAAAATATTAATTTTCTATATATCATTTTAGCCTAATTATGAGGTTAAAACAATGGTTTAACTGAGGCTGAGTAAGAAAGCATGTAAATCCCTGCACATTTTCTGTGGATCTTAGTGTATATTTGCCTCAAATGCAACATTTAAGGCACTTGTTCATTTTTGTTATCACTTCCAAATAATATTTACTTTGTCTATCGATGCACAGAACTTAAACTCATTATACGTGCAAGTGTAAGTAGTAAGTAACCTGCTATGACTAGTTAAATTATCGCTAATAAATGGAGAAGCTACATAGGGTGTAATATTAGTGAACTAATCACAAACTTGATTAGTCGCAACTCTAAATTAGGCACATGACTACTCTTGAATGAAAATTAGCCGTTGAATCAAAGAAGTCAAATTTTTTTTAACAAATATCAAATTATACATCCTGCAATGAGTCCAATATACCCCTACATGTATATTTTTTTTAAAAAATAATCAAGAAAATAATTTTCAAATCTACTTTTTCACTTTCGTTAGACAAAAAGGGTATATCTGAACCATTTGTGCAACAGAAGGACTATATGTAACCACTTCTATAATAAGTGGTATAACACTTCTAAATCGCAAAGTTGAGGGTATATCAGTTCTTTTCTCTATAATTTCTAAAGGCATAATATATAAATATACTCTTTAATTTTGCTTCGAATCACATTTATGTCATTCAATTTTGGGTGTGTACAAGTAGACACTTAAGCTTGTATAAAGTTGAACAAATAGCACACATGTCCTACATGTCATCCTATATGTCGTTTTTTGTCCTATGTGGTGTCCTACGAGTATTGTGCCATGTAGGACTCATGTGTTTATTTTATTAAAAAGTTGGATCTGTTTGTGCATTATTAAAATTGGAGGTCAAAGTTAAAATTTGAAACCAAGTTTAGGATCTAATATATGTATTATGCCTAAAAAATATAAGTAAACACAAAATTGTCAAAGAAAAAAAGAGGGGCGTACAAATTGAGTCAAATTGAAAAAAAGATCAGACTTATGATTTAGTTTGACTTGATTTGATATTGAGAAAAAAAACCGACTATACTCAGGTTGGTTTGATGTTAACTAAAAAACTCAAATCGAGATCAAACCAACCCGATAACCCGACATTATATATATAATTTTAAAAACTTATTTTATACATAAAAATATCTATTAATATACACTTTCATAATTTTTATCTTTTAAAATATTTTTTTCATAAATTTTATCTTTTAAAATATTTTTCAAACTTATTTTAGCATGATTAAGTACTTTTAAATTATGATCATTTCATTATAACTTATCAATTTTGCAACATTTATTTTATTATGCTATTTTATTATTATCTTTTATTGAATATTTTATTGTTACCACTCATCTCATAACTGTGTTATTTTCTTAAGAAGCACCTTAGATAGTTGTACTAATGAAATATTTGGAGCAAAAACTAATTACCTGTTTGTATGAATACTTTAGCAGAAAAATATAAAAAACCAAAAAAATCGAGATTTATTAGTTTGGTTTTATTTAAGATTTAAATCATTGGAAAAATTACTTGGATTGATACCTTCTAATAAATAATTACCGATTTTAACGATACTTTTAATTTATTACCATTTATAACAACACTATGTTAAATCTGCAATATTTATTAAAAGTAAATTAAGTATGCAATATATATGTATTATAACTATTTTATAAAATATATTATGCTTGTTTGGTAAGAAGTTCACACGTTGAATTATAAGTGTATTAAAATATGAGATAAATATATTATCCATCAATAAAACTTGTATTACATTTGAATAATAAATTATTTTTTGTAATATGAAATAAAAGTGTATTATAAATATATTAAAAGTTATATAAAGAAAAAAAAATGTTATTGCTATAACTGATAAATATTTTTTATTTGTAGTATATTTATGTAAGTTTCCCCTAAAAATTCAACACAAATAGTTTGATTTGGTATTTGAAAAAGAAAAAATGACAAAAATTCCACCTTTAAGTTCTTATTACCATTATCACCTTTTAGTTTTACAAATTCCCAAAATTCCTCATTTTCGCGCATCAGATTAATGTATCAATTGTATCTCGCGCATCAGATTAATGTATCATGCATAAAATGTACATCAAATTAGTGTATCATGTATAAAATGTAATGTATCTTATTTAACGATTATTGTATCTCACGCATCAGATTAATATATCAACACTTGTATATTATTGTATCAGTTTGAAGAATTTCTGTAATTATAAACTTATAAGGAACAAATGGTAATTTTACCTTAAAAGTGTGTGATTTCTGTCCTTTGTCCTTTGAAAAATCTGATCCAACCCAAAAAAACTCAAGATTGAAAAATCAAGAAAAAAATCCAAGTTTTATTAGTTTAGTTTGATTTATAAATTTAAAAGTTTTACACAAATAATTTAATTTAATTTTTAATAAATTCAAATCAACCCAACATATACACCTTTGAAAAAAAATTGCACCTTAAGAGAACTCCACCCACTATAAAGGTGAGTACGGAGCCTAAAGGGTACAAAATATTAACAAAAAATTCAAAACGGTATATAAAATTTTATATTAACCAAAACGGCAAAATCGCTGCATCAACAGCGATATACTTCTCCGGAAAAAGCAAAATCGCTGCAGAGGCAGCTATTTTGCAAAATGTGAATTTTTTTTTAAAATCGCTGCCTAGGCAGCAATTGATAATTTATAATTTTTTTAAATAAGGAAAGTCGCTGCCTAGGCAGCGAATTTTTAAATTTTTTTTTTTTTTGAAATGTGCAAGTCGCTGCCCAGGCAACGACTTTTATACAAAAAAAAATTTGAAATGTGCAAGTCGCTGCCCAGGCAGCGACTTTTATAATTTTTTTTTTAATTTTTAATTTTTAATTTTAAAAAAATATGGAATTTTTTTTTAAAAAAAAATTTAAAGCAGCGATTTTATAAAATAAAAAAAATTTATAATATTTTTTATAAAATCGCTGCTTTAAATTTTTTTTTTTAAAAAAAATTATTTTTGAAAAATCGCAGCGATTTCCATATTTAAAAAAAAAATTATAAATTCGCTGAGCGATTTATATATTTACAAAATTTATGAATTTATAAAATCGCTGCGTAGGCAGTGATTTAAAAAATTTATAATTTTTTTTTTAAAAAAACCGCTGCCTAGGCAGCGATTTAAAAATTTTATAAATTTTTTTTTAAAAAAAATAATTATAAAAAATTTTCCTTATTTTAAAAAAAAAATTTAAAAATTATAAATCGCTGCCTAGGTAGCGATTTCATTTTTTTTAAAAAAAAAAAATCCAGGCAGCGACTTTTATAATTATTTTTTTTTAAAAAAAAATTATAAAATTTTTAAATCGCTGCCTAGGCAGCGGTTTTTTTTTTTTAAAAAAATTTATAAATTTTTTAAATCACTGCCTTCGCAGCGATTTTATAAATTTATAAATTTTTTAAATATATAAATCGCTCAGCGAATTTATAATTTTTTTTTAAATATGGAAATCGCTGCGATTTTCCTAAAATATTTTTTTTTAAAAAAAATTCAAAGCAACGATTTTATAAAAAAATATTTTAATTTTTTTTATTTTATAAAATCGCTGCTTTAAATTTTTTTTTTAAAAAAAAATTCCATACAGCGACTTGCACATTTCAATTTTTTTTTTTTTTTTAAATCTTATTTTAAAAAATTATAAATCGCTGCCTAGGCAGCGATTTAAAAAAAAAATTCACAATTTTGCAAAATCGCTGCCTCTGCAGCGATTTTTCTTTTTCCGGGGAAGTAAATCGCTGTTGATGCAGCGATTTTACCGTTTTGATTAATATAAAATTTTATATACCGTTTTGAAATTTTTGTTAATATTTTGTACCCTTTAGACTCCGTACTCCTATAAAGGTAACACAAGCAAAAGAATTGTGATTCGCACAAGAAATTACGATCATATATACTCATGTAGTAGAGCAAAAAGTAATATAAATTACAAATGATACTTCAAAAGCAAGTTTTCCCCCTTTAACCATTACAAATTTACAACTAAAACAATTAGAATGTATTTTCTCCGTTCACTTGTATTTGTAAATATTATATTTTTTAAAAGTTAATTTGATTAATTTTTAAAGTTAAATTAAATTATATTTATTAAATATGTTAAAAAATATTTAGAAATTAAAAACTATACGAAAAGTATTACAAATTGTAACTTTTTGTATATCAATCTCATGAAAAAACCGTAAAATACTAGTCAAACTTTTTATAATTTAATTCTAAAAAATGACAATAATAATGAGCGGAAATAATAATAAATGTAATACATACTTTTGATAAAGTTAGAAAAAAAAGAAGATTGTATCAAATGATATTTCTTGTCTCACAATTTATATTTGGACTAACAAATATCAGTGTTAAGTGACCATTTTTGCCATTTTCCTCCAAAGTATTTAAGTCATAACTGGAAAACAAAGGGAAATCGAAAAAGAAAAATGTGGGGATCCGTCTTGGTTTTACAGGTCCCTTCGCCTTCTCTGAAGTTCAAATTTCAAATTCCAAAACCTAGAAATTGGGCATGGATGAACAAGTACAGCTCAATTCGATGTGCCGGGAAAGTCAATCGATGGTCCCTTGATGGCATGAATGCCCTTGTCACTGGTGGTACTAGAGGCATTGGGTCCGTTTTCACTTCTCCCTTTTCATTTACTTGTGCTTTTTTTATAGGATGCTATATCTTTATAGCCATGTGATATAAAGCTTAATTGAAGAAATGACGGTTCATATAGCCGATTCAAAATTGTTTGGGATTGAGGTGTAGATATTGTTATTATTGTTGTTGTATTTCTTAATATCCATTCGATATGAGCTTAAATGAAAAAATGGAGATTTAATACAGCTGGATCCAAATTGTTTGGGACTATCTTTATATCCACTGTATTTGAGCTTAAATGAAGATCTGAGGATTCATATACTCAATTTCAACTTGTTTGAGATTGAGGCGTAGTTGTTGTTATTGTCATTGTATATCTTTATATCCATGGAATTTGAGCTTAAATAAAGAAATGAGGATGCACGTAGCTGATTCCAAATTGTTTGGGACTGAGGTGTAGTTGGTCGTTATTATTGTCGTGGTATATCTTCATATCCACGATATTTGAGCTTAAATGAAGATATGAGGATTCATATAGGCAATTTCAACTTGTTTGAAATTGAGGCTTAGTTGTTGTTATTGTCATTGTATATCTTTATATCCATGGGATTTGAGCTTAAATAAAGAAATGAGGATTCACATAGCTGATTCCAAAACTTTTAGGACTTAGGTGTAGTTTTTGTTATTGTCATTGTATATCCATCAGATATGAATTTAAATGAAGAAATGTGGATTCATATGGCCAATTTCAATTTGTTTAAGATTGAGATGTAGTTGTTTTTATTGTCGTTGTATATCTTGATATTCATGGGATATGATATTAAATGAAGAAATGAGGATTCAGTATAGCTGATAACAACTTGTTTGGGACTGAGATGTAGTTGTTGTCGTTGTATATCTTTATATCCATGGGGCCTAAATGAAAAAATGGAGATTCATATAGTGGCTATTCCAACTTGTTTGAGACTGATGCATAATTGTTGTTATTATCCTTGTATATAATCTTATATCCATTCACATATTAATTGAGTTTTTACATAATTACTGTAGAATGTTGCTTGCTTTGTTTTGAGCCTTATAATTTCATTTACTATGGGTAGTTACACCATTACTTTAATGTACAATAACAACATACACAGTGTTATCTCAGAAAGTGGGTATGAAGAGGTAGGTGTACATAGACCTTACCGTTACCTAGTAATTTAAATACTTAAATGTGACTTGTAATATCCTTTTAAACTCATTTTTTTTTTCAGTTATGACTTCTATTGTAGAAAATGTGACAGAGTAGTTTTTTTTGAATGATCTTGTAAGTAGTATTCACATTTCAGATTGAGGATACATGTTCGATTCTATTGTAAATTTTTTTGAGGTGGAGTGGCTTTTGTGTAGTTTCTATAATATACATTTTATTTCAAGACAACCAAGGATTTCATGTACATTTCACATGATGAAGTTATATGCTTTGATCTTGTACTCCAAATCATCATTTGTTTTGAGACAGAAGTAATAACCAATATAGCCACAAGCCCAGTGCTTTTTTTTTTTAAAATCTAGTTTCTTGAAAATCTGAGTATAACTACGCATTTGTATTTGATAATGTGAATTGTTGTATAATTAGGCATGCAATAGTGGAGGAATTGTGTGGACTGGGAGCCACTGTGCATACGTGTGCCCGGAATGAAGATGAGCTTGGAACATGTTTGAGGAGCTGGAAAGATGAGGGCTTTACAGTTTCTGGTTCCTTATGTGATGTGTCTTCTCAAGTTGATCGCCAAAACTTAATGGAGGTTGTTTCGTCTACATTCAATGGGAAGCTCGACATTCTTGTAGGTATCTTTCTTTTTGATTGTTTATTCTCGTAGGTATTTGATGAGCTTAAGCACTTCTTAGAAGCTTTATATTTCAATGATATCTCTGTGGAGGACTTGGAGGCTAAGGAAAAGTTTTTCTTTTAAAATTGTGACTGTCTTGAGCCTAATGGATATCATTTAATCGACCTCAACCAGTTGGAACAAATAGATGATTTATGGAAAGTTTTTTTATCTTCCACAAGATGATTGTCTCATAAGATGTTTCTAGAAAGCTTACAGATAACTATCCTTTACCACCAAGAAATCCTAGAGGCTCAATGGTGTGCGGTTCAAATTTCTTTGGATAATTGTTCCAGATTAGCACCAGAGTATGTATGACTGTTGCCGGTGCATATAGAACTCATATACCAAAATTAGATTGATAATTGGGTTAATTTGCAAGAGATGCAGCTGAATTATTTTTCAGTGTCGAACCTAGAAATAATTTGGCAAACTGGCATTTCTCCAGCAGCCTGTAAGAAAAAGCTAATTGAGTAAGAGGTTTTGTGGTATAGGGATCATTGTTGGATAATACATTGCATCATATATCTCTTTTCTCCTCAAGTTATACATGATGTCGGATCAACTAATCATTCATAATGTTGGACCTGGCACTTCAGTGTTAAAATAAATATCTTTGACGTATGATGCATCTAGCTTCATTGGATGGATTGCATGCACTAATAGATGAACTAATTGGCTTTCTTTCATTGCTCAGTAGATAAACAACGCGGGGACCAATATTCGCAAAGCTATGGTGGATTTTACTGCTGAAGAGTTTTCCAGCGTCATGGCAACAAATTTTGAATCTGTTTTCCATCTGTGTCAGCTAGCCTATCCCCTTCTGAAAGCATCCGGGGCTGGAAGTGTTGTGTTCACTTCCTCTGTCTCAGGTTTTGTCTCATTGAAATCTATGTCTTTACAAGGAGCAACAAAAGGTATAATCTTCCCTTTTTCCTTTCAAGTCTTTATGGTTGATAGAGAGAAACGATGATGAAATATCATCTTTTCCACTTGAATGTTGTCCACAGGAGCAATTAATCAACTTACAAAATATTTGGCATGCGAGTGGGCTAAAGACAACATCAGGAGTAATGCTGTTGCTCCTTGGTACATCAAAACATCCATGGTGGAGCAAGTAATTCCATACTTTCTTCTCTTCAGTACTCCATGGTTATCTTTGATAAACTGCGTATTTTAGGTATTCTCTGTGGTTGGCTTTGGTCTCTAGTACATGCATCGTATTTTGTCTAAGGGACCAGCATCATTAGAGTGTCGTATGTTTGTTATTTTCCTTTTTGTTGAGGTTCATATTTAAGAGTATTTATATGCTTTTATTGTTGGGAAAACATGGACTAACACAAAAATACATATGGTCAAATGATAGAAATAAATGGGAATATAATGACACCAAAAATTTTACATGGAAACCCTTCTAAATAAGGGAAAAACCACGGGCCAAGAGGAGAAACTAATATCACTATAGTAAGGAATTTTACATTGTTTAGTCACGAATACAATTGTCAACGTTACTACTACACACTCAAAAGGAATAAAAGTCTTTTGATTTCCACCTTACAAAAATATCGCTCACACTCTATTTTTCTTCATAGACTATTTTTCTTATATAGTCTATGAAAAACTTCACTTTGCTCTCAAAATATATTTTTTTTCTCTTTAACTTGGTGTGTGCTAGAAATGAGCGAAAATGCTCTATTTATAGAAGGAGAAAACCATGCCTATGTTACTAATGACATAGGCAAATGTAACAAAGTTCAAAAGGTTGCAAATCTTACCAATTTGCCAACCACCAAATCTTTTATTTTCAACTCTTATCACTCTTCCTTTTTATACTTATAGTAATTGTATAGCAAAGTCGTTGGGATTTTCTGGATGTTGAAGAAGATGATGGAAAATCAAAGTGGTTGCAGAACCCAATCCCTTGCGGTCTGACAATGGAAAAGTGTATAATTCTAAAAAATTTAACAAATTTTGTGAGGAAGCAAGTATTACTCATCAGTTCGTTGTTCCATATACTCCACAACAAAATAAAATTAGTGAAAGAAGGAACCGATATATAATGGAGATGATGCGGTGCATATTGCATGAAAAAGAGTTGTCAAAAAGTTTTTGGGTTGAGGCATAATATAACATTATTTCTTCAAAACCTGCTTCCCACTAAAGCATTGCAGAATGAAATTGCATTCAAGGCTTGGAATGGATTCAAACCATCCCTAAACTTCAGTAAAATATTTGTTTTTGTTTGTTTCTTTCATTTGCCGCCAGTTAAAAGAGACAAACTTGATGAAAAGGCAGTTCGTGAAATCTCTGTGGTTTATAGCTTATCCTCCAAGGCTTACGAAGTATTAACTCACAAACAAGGAAGACGATTGTCAGTAGAGATGTGCACTTTTTTGACAAAGAGAAATGGGACTGGAAGGACAATCAACTTTCAGTCAAAGTGTCAGAGGAGCAAGCATCCGATCAATGGCAAAATGAGTTAGTGGATGATCCTCCGATTAGAGGTACAAGACTACTCTCTATTACCTAGTAATGTGGCAATTTGTGAGCCTACGGGGCATGAGGAAGCGCTTCAAGATAAACAATGGAGAAACTCTATGGAGCATGGGATGCTAATGAACAAGAAAAACAATACTAGGGAGTTAGTTGACATACCGAAAGATAGGATGGTCATTGGACTAAAATGAGTGTTTAGAACCAAGCTTAGTTTTGATAGTTCTATCAATAAATACAAGGCTAGGCTTGTTTTCAAGAAATATGCCCAAATATTTGGTGTTGATTACTCAAAAACCTTTCTCCAGTAGCCCGATTGGATACGATTAGACTGTTGCTAGTAATAGTAGCACAAAAGGGCTTGAAAGTGTTCCAGCTAGATGTGAAATATGCTTTTTTAAATGGTGTACTGCAGGAAGAAATTTATGTAGAGCAGCCCGAGGGTTTCATTGAGCAAGTAAAAGAAGAAAAAGTATGTTTGGTTAGAAAGACTCTTTAAGCTTAAAACAAGCTCCAAGAGTGTGGTCTAGCAGGATTGATGATCACTTGTTGAGTTCGGGGTCTGTAGGAAGTGTATCTGATGTTAATCTTTATTTCAAACATAAATGAATTGATCTTTTCATTGTTCCATTTATGTTGATGATCTCTTGGCGATGGGAAAGATTGTGTGGCTGGTTGAAGAGTTTAAGGAGTGCAAGTCTTTGAGATGACAGACCTTGGCTGAGATTTTTTTTTTCAACGACATCAACAAATCAAACCTTATGGCTGAGATTTTTTTTTCCTGATTTGCATATGGAACAAAAGGTTAATGCACTAGCTATTTTACATAATCCAGTGTTCAATGGGAAGACTAAACACATCAACATCAAGCTATTTTTCTTGAGGTATGTGTAGAAAAACGGAGAAGTGATTCTTGTTTGTTGCAAATTTGAAGATCAACTAGCATATGTAATTACGAAATCCCTCCCTATCAACAAGTTCGAGTTCCTTTGGCAAAAACTTGGAATTTGCAGCTCCTAATGCAAGGAGGAGTATTAGTTAGTTACTTTAGGACTCTACTATCTATTTTTAAGTTCCCTATATTTCTCTTTTCAATTATTTCAGGAGGTAGTTACCATGGTTAGCATCATGACCTAAAAAAGGACCATGATCTATATCAGTTTATTTCTTGTATGTTTATGTATCTATTTTTCTATAGAGTTAAATACACTCTACATAAGTTTTTCTCTACGTCATCTGCTTCATTTTTAGTTCCTTATATTTTCCAGCTTTCTAGTCTGATCAAACTAGACATTGTCTTCATTGTCTTATTTTCCATTTTCTTATTAAAAAATAACAGTTTCTGCATCTAACCCTTCATGTTTTAGTTTCTAATTTGTAGCTGCATTAAGTATCCTTTTTCATGTTCAGGTACTGAGTAATAAAGATTATTTACAAGAAGTATATGACCGCACTCCACTGGGGCGCCTGGGAGAACCATCTGAGGTTTCATCTCTTGTGGGATTCCTTTGTTTGCCTGCATCTTCCTACATCACTGGTCAGATAATCTGTGTTGATGGTGGAATGTCTGTAAATGGCTTCTACCCTCACCATGACTAGAGGAATAACTGCTCGTAGAGTAATGCTACAGATTTGCTGGAGAAAAGTTTGTATCGTGTGCATCTCAAATGCATCATTGGCTGGACATTCCATGAGTAGTGGAAAAGTTGGCAGGTTTGTTATTTTGTTTTGAAAACTGGATCTGTTTTTCACATGACTTGCTTGATGATCAGTGCTGGCTCATATCTGATGATACCTTAATGCTCTTCTATTTTTGCAAATATGAGTCTCCAAACTAACTTTATGGGCATGCTAAGAGACTTAAATTTGTTCTCTTGTCAGAATTTCGGCAAATATGATGCCACTCATTAATTTTTACCTTCAGTTACTCCCCTAAAAGTTTCTCATATGAATAATTTGAGCTTAATAATGTTGATAATATTATCATTAACATTAATATAATAATTAGGGGAAACACAGAAGTACTCCTAGACTATGACCGGAATCTCAAAGACACCTTAATTAAACTAAAGACCTTATTACCCTTGAACTCATTTTATATATAATATTGTACACTTTTTGGCTTATGTGGCAAACCCTGTGACTCCACGCAGTTGAGGTGCGCAGGAGATATTTGAATGCTATGTAAGTCAAAAAGGTGTACAATATTACAAAAAAAAATAAGTTCAGGGATAATAGGACCTTAGTTTAGTTAATGTGTGTATCTGAAAATTGAATCTTAGTCTAAGGAGGTACTTCTACCTTTTCCTAATAATTATAATATCCCCAAGGCTTTTATTCTTGTAAGGGAAACTTTTAATAACAATATGTTAGTGTGAGTACTTTAATATTATAAAATTATGCATATTTGCATCGTCACATTAACAATTTTAATGTCCATTGGAGCTGCCTCTATTCATTGCTGCATTAGAATGTTGGAGGCATGTGTCCCTAATTGCTCATTTTGGTGTAAATGTTCTTTAGGCTTAATTGCGTTTGGTTACTGCCTGGACGTTTTGTTGTTGCCTGGCAACTATGTATGATCCTAGTAATTATATCACGATAATGAATAAGGATATCCCATAGCACACCACATATAACTTATAAGAGAATAATTAGTATTCTATCAAGCACATGCTGGTCTTCAAAAGGCCATTACTTCTCCAGCGAAATTTCACTTTATGTCAGTCTTTATTCCTCCACTATACCTTGTAACATAAGTATTCTCTAGACCATTTATTTCTTTTTTACTCACTACATTATCTTCCAATTCATGGCAAGGAAGACATCCTCACCATCAAACCATTACCTAGACGCGACTGACACCTACTGACTCCAGCCGTCGTGTGTACCAAGTATCCATACACTTACCTAATATTTAAGTACAAAATAAAATATGTGCAACTCCAAAACTCATCAATACTCCTTAAAAGAAAATAATGATCCAACGAAAATCATCTATCGATTAATAAAAGGGAAAAATATTTAAATAATATATCTCTAGCTCAAATCACATAAGACCATGGAGCATCTATTAGAGTTATATGAGTTCAACTGTCGGGCATGCAAGCCCCAAGGAAAGAAGTCATAAGCTATAATTAGATAGAGCTGACACACTAGCCTCCAGAACAATGCGAAGGCTCACCTCAGTAACAAAATCCACGTGAATGAACTTGTCAGCCACTAGTCTCATCATCTACAATGGTATCTGCATAGACATACATGTAAGGAGTGAGCTATATGTAAATATAACCTAGTTCGATCGTCGATCCGCTACTTAATTACGCCTAGAACAAGTGCTAGGAGAGGACATTAAATGTCTCAAACTCAATCCACACCTAAAGTTTGTCATAAATGACAACGAAGGAGATCAACTAAGCACCTCAACAAGTCCAAGCACCTTGACAAGTCAATTTTTGACTCGTGTAAACTTCATTCACTAAAGGGATTAGCATATACTGAGTTATTTGACCTGTATGACCCGACATCCATATGGATGGGTGGATAATGTCACAACTTGATCATAAAATGTGAAAACAATGAACTGGATAGCATCCTGTGGAATGCATTCGATGCATTTCTGGATTACTTGATACCCATTTTGATCTCTAACACGGCACATAACATGACCATCAAGCTCGACGACCATTTTAGTCTGCTGATCCAGATCAATCATCTCTATGGCCTGAAAATTCATAGAAATGTGAAACCTTTGCCATTCAACAATTATAGCCATCAGAAGAATTATTAGTACCAGCCCATCAACTGTGCTAACTCATCATCAAGCAGGGGCCACTAAGTGGAATATGGTGACACTAGGTAGACTAATGATGCTCAAACCTTTTAATTAGAGGCATGCAGGAAAGAGAGACGGATCACATGAATTCATTTTAAAGCTGGAGCAGAGTTCAGTATTTTACATTCCAAGACAAGAACATCTTATATATTTAAAGGAGAATCTTTTATATCAGGATACATTTGATGGGGAAGTTATGAGTACTATTGCACTCCAATATTACAATATAAAGCAATAGTTAGAGAGTTGACTAAATTTCTAGCAGACAGAATCCATTACACAAAATATTCTCAATCTCAGAAAGACCAGTCAAAAGGCATGTAAAGAAAGAAAGAAATAAGACAATATCACATGGCGGTGTACACCTAGCTCCATAGCTAGTAGGCTAGTCACTAGCTAGAGGGTGACCCACCTACCAGACCAGCCTCGTGCATCTTCAACGTCCTCCTTTGATATTCTAATCTGAGAGAACCAAAAGATTGACCCATTCGGTGACTTACAAAAACTAGCATGGTGAAATTCACGTAGTATAATTATTCGACAAATGACAGTGGAATAGTACCAGTTCACAATTTCAAATAACAAAAACTCGGTGCACTTCCCTAGTTTAATACTGAGAAAACAAGCTTTCAAACCAAAAATAGCAAGACAAGAGTGAGATTTGAAGACACTAAAAATATATTATTGTAAATCAGATAACTTAAAAAATCAGAAGGATTAGAGCAAATAACATGATAACAACATCACTATAGCTCCAATAAAAGAAACTAATATACCTTCTGGATTGCTCGGCAACCATATATCTGAAGGGTAAGGGTGACTACATGCCCATTGCCTTCTCCTGTTCACATTTCTCAGCTATTCGAGCATGGAAGTTCACCTCGAGAATTGGCTGACCAACTCAATGGGCATGTACTCACCCTTAGCCTTCAAATTTATGGTTGCTGGTATATTAGTTTCTTTTATTGGAGCTATAGTGATGTTACTATCATGTAATCTTCTCTAATCCTTCTATTTTTTAAGTTATCTGATTCACAATAATATATTTTTAGTGTCACTCTTCTCTTGCTATTTTTGGTTTGAAAGCTTGTTTTCTCTGTATTAAACTAGGGAAGTTCACTGAGTTTCTGTTATTTGAAACTGTGAACTGGTACTATTCCATTGTTATTTGTGGAATAATTATAATACGTACATATCATCTTGCTAGTTTTTGTAAGTCACCGAATGGGTCAGTCTTTTGGTTCTCTCAGATTAGAATATCAAAGGAGAACGTTGTAGATGCCCGGGGCTGGTCCGGTAGGTGGGTCACCCTCTAGCTAGTGACTAGCCTAGCTATGGATCTAGGTGTACACCGCCATGTGATTTCGTCTTATTTCTTTCTTTATTCACATGCCTTTTTACTGGTCTTTGTGAGATTGAGAATTATTATTGTGTAATGGATTCTTTCTGCTAGAGCTTTTGACAACTCTCTAACTGCTACTTTATATTGGAGTACGATAGTATTCATAACTTCCCCATCAAATGTATCCTGATATAAAAGATTCCCCTTTAAATATATAAGGTGTTCTTGTCTTGGAATGTGAAATACTGAACTTCACTCCAACTTTAAAATGAATTCATGTGATCCGTATCTCAATCTTGCATGCCTCTAATTAAAATGTTTGAGTATCCTTAGTCTACCTAATGTCACCAGATTCCACTTAGTGGCCCCTGCTTGATGATGAGATTTCACAGTTGACGGGCAGCTGGTATTTATAATTCTTCCGATGGCTATAATTGCTGAATGGCAAAGGTTTCACATTTCTTTGAATTTTCAGGCCATAGAGATGGTTGATTTGGATCAACAGACTAAAATGGTCGCAGAGCTTAATGGTCATGTTATGCGCTGTGTTAGAGATCAAAATGGGAATCATGTAATCCAGAAGTGCATCAAATGCATTCCACAGGATGCTATCCAGTTCATTGTTTCCACGTTTTATGATCAAGTTGTGACATTGTCCTCCCATCCAAATGGATGTCGGGTCATACATGTCAAATAATTCAGTATATGCTGATCACTTAATGGGTAGTTGGAAGAGGTAATGCGTAGTGAAAGACTCAATAGGTAGTTGGAAGTTACTAAGTAATTTCCTTACTTCTCCACATATATAAGTAACTTTCTCAGTTCTCCACGCATATTATGGATTTAACTTATATTAATTATTAACCAAAATATAATTAGTGGGCCTTAGAAATTTACATGGGTTTGTTTTCTATTTCCCAAATAAACAGACCATGCTTGAATAATCAAAGATGAAGAAAATAGGAATTTCTTGCAGCAACTGCCTATAATGGCTTCGTATTCCACTTTTTTCTTTAGTTCTTAGACCCAAGATCACATAATGATTACTTGCTTCACCATGATTATCAAATCGTTACTTACATTAATGGTTAGTCATAAATCTCCATCTATTATCACCTCTATATCAAAAGCATTACAACAACCCACATATTAATTTTCTACCCCAAGAGCCAAGGAAGAATCTCAATACCTTATCACTTGTAGACTATTTGTTGTGGTTCGTTTATGAACTTCTCAAAGAGATCGCTTATTTTCTTCCAAAAAGAAAGAACCAAAATTGTGCCCAACTATTCAATTCTTTCCATAACTGATGTGAGAAACAAAAATAAAATAAAATTAGGTTTGCACACTTCTTTTCAATACTCTTAATAACTATAATAATTATTGGTGAAATTAACAATTAACCCTTCATTAAAAAAAGTATATGATACAACTTTTGTCCATATTTTGTTGAGTTATATTTTGCGATTAGGCTGTTGTATTTGAGATGGACAAGTCAAGAAGACTATTGTTGGACAGGTAAAACACATTTGTTACAATGAGTTTGAATCTCCTTAAAAGAGAGATATCTGCGCCTCAGCCTGAAGACATCTATTTTTTCATTTTATTTTTCAATTGAAATTTGTAATTTTGTAATTTGCACCGACAATTTCTAAACAGAATCATAATGACTACAATTGAAAAGATTGCAGATGTCAAGATATAAGATCTAAACAAGCCATTTCGATTCAATGGTAACTATTTCAAGAGATGGAAGAGTAAACTATTTTTCTACTTAAGTCTTCTTAATGTTTTGTATGTGTCAATTGAGAAAAATCCTAATAAAATTGACAACACCTTTATGATTGATGATGAACAACATAAATTCTCATCTAGACAAAGTGGAAAAGTATAACCAGGATTCCTACAAGTGTCGGTATTATATTTCGGACTGAATGTTGAAATGAATAAAGTTTCTACTTTTGTTTATATGCTTTTTTCTGCTAATTTTTGTCATGCTTGTCTGTGTCATATTAATAATCGTTATTTTGAAATCATGATTAGTTTAGGATCAATCTCAATGATTAAAAAGAATTTTGAAACATGTAAGGCTTGACAACTAAAAAGTCTCATTTTCAATTAGAAAGAAAAACTGATCTATTAGAATCAATTCATAGTAATATTTGTGAACTTGGAGAAATTTTAACTTGTGAAGAAAAATAAAATATATATATTTTTTATTTCCGTTGATGATTTTTCCAAGTTTACATATGTTTTGCTTAATAAAAATAAAGGTGATGCGTTTGAAAATTTATAAATTTATCTCCATGAGGCTACAAATTATTTTGAAAGAAAAATAAAAAGAATTAGAAGTGATAGCATCACAAGTAACCTCAAGTTAACCATGAATCTGACATATCACAAGCATATTGAAATAAGTCCAATGAAGCGGAAACATAACTGAATAATGAATATAATCTAAAGGAATTCGACTTGTGAATATTTGAAAGAAATAACTGAGCTCAAAGTAGAAAAATCCGAATCAACTGAGTTTGACTCTACGTCAGAAAGCCTCTACTACTGATGAGCTGCTGGGACAAATCCCCAACTAACTCTAAAAAGTTGAAACTAACAAGGATCTACCTAAACCAAAAAGCATAAAGAAATCTCCTCGGATGATAAGGACTTACCCCTGACTATAGTTGATGTTGCACTGATATGAACTAATCACGTGGCTGAACATGAGAACCTGAGCCTGTACCATAATAGGATGCAACATAGAGCATGCTTCAATACTTCGAATGTCCTGTGCATAAAGCATATGCAAAGCTGACTGAATATATATACATGTTAAAAATATTGGTCAAGTATGTAAGTTGAACTGAACTAAAGTGTGTAGGCCCAAGATACCATAATGCATAAAAACTAGAATGCAAGAGTTAACTAGATGCATCCTGAAAAACTAAGAATAAATACAACTACAGGCATGGAGTACCTTACTGAAGCTAAAACTGTGGTAGAGTGTATTAATCGACATATATCACGTGAGTTAAACATGGTGTTCGATGTATAAGCCATGTTTAGAGGACTTAATTTACCTTGTCAGGGTATAAAGGTATGACTGTGACGTGATCACTAAAACTGATGCCCAATAGTGTAATTATAAACCCACAATGTCACGTAGTTTTGTGACTTGAGGTTTCACTAAACCCTAGTCCAACTTGATGCTAAACATTACTCCAAAGCTAAACACTAGTAGCTCATTTTAAAATGTGGTCCTGAATTCATGAGATAAAACTAAATGGGTATGAAAACAATTTCTGGGAAAAATTGTAGACAGAAAACTGACTGAATTTTGTTTGATACTAAATGCAACACCCTGTGCTAATTGTTGGGCTTTGTGGAGGCTTGTGAGCCGGCCCGACCCATTACTGAAACCCTAGGTTAACTATTTGGTTTTCCTATAAATATGATCCTTGTATTTGTAATTCAAAATAGTAGCACAAGTGAAATAAAAATCCTCCTGTTACAGTCGTGGAGTAGGGAAACCGAACCACGTTAAATTCTTGTGTGTCCCGTTTGTGTTCCGTTTCTCTTTTCTCTAGATTATTTGTGTGTGTTGTGTGTTTAATTCCCAACAATTGGTATCAGAGCGAGGTTTCAACAACATTGTAACACAAACTGTGAGAAATTGTCACCTAGGGTTCTTGTGTGAAGAACTGTGTGCAGGGAGGAGTAGCCGCCGTTACCGTGTGGGTAACCTCAAGCAGCAGCCGGCTAGGAGAACCGCGCAGGGTGCGAACAGCCGTCGTCCGTGTGCTGTCCGTCGCGCCGTTCCGTTGGCCGCCGCGTCGAGGAGCCTCAGATCCAGCCGCGAGCGTCCAGATCGTGAGCATCGTCCAAATCGCCGCCCGCTGTCTGTAGACGCCGTTAAGGGAATTGCCGAAGTCCTTTGAGATGGCAGAAGATGGGAAGTTCCGAATTGAGAAGTTCGATGGTACAGATTTCAGTTGGTGGAAGATGCAGATTGAAGATTTGCTGGTTCAGAAAGATTTGGACGTAGTGTTGGGTGACAAGCAAGGAAAATTGTCTGATGCAGAGTGGGCAGTTTTGGATCGGAAAGCTATGTCAGTTATCCGACTCTCGTTGACCAAGAATGTTGCGTTCAACATTCTTAAGGAGAAGACAGCGAAAGGCATCTTGGAAGCCTTGTCTAACATGTACGAGAAGCCATCTGCAGCAAACAAAATTTTTCTGATTAGAGAGTTGGTGAACACAAAGATGAAGGAAGGCAGTTCAGTTACCGAGCACATCAACTCATTGAATTCGATCTTAGCCAGACTTTTGTCAGTTGGCATTAAGTTCGATGATGAAGTTCAAGCTTTACTACTGTTATCATCATTGCCTGACAGTTGGTCCGGAACGGTTACAGCAGTTGCCAGTTCAGTGGGACCTAATGGATTCACCTTTGAGAAGATTCGTGATCTCGTTCTTGGCGAGGATGTCAGAAGAAGGAGTTCTGGAGAATCATCAGGTGATATGCTAAACGTCGTCAGAGGCAGAGGAAATAACAGAGGTAGTGGGAGCAGGAACCGAAGAAGGAGTCAGTCAAAGGCTCGGGATGGCTCAGGTGTAACATGTTGGAACTGCAAGGAGGTGGGGCATTTCAGGAATCAATGCCAGAAAGACAAACAAGTCAACATTGCAGAAGACAGCGTCAACGAGGATTTGTTTATCTGTTGCGCGGAGAGCAATGTGGATTCCTGGGTCATGGATTCTGGTGCTTCTTTTCACGCTACCCACAGCAGTGAAGCATTGCAGAATCTGGTTATTGGAGACTTTGGAAAGGTAAGGCTTGCAGACGATAGAGCTCTTGATGTTACGGGCATGGGTGACATGGTGCTGAAGACGCCAGTCGGTTTCTGGACCTTGAAGGATGTCAGAGTTGTTCCAAGCTTGACGAAAAGTTTGATTTCTGTTAGGCAGTTGGATGAACAGGGACATCATGTGAAGTTCGGAAATGGGCAGTGGAAGGTCGTGAGGGGCAATCTTGTCATGGCTCGTGGAACAAAAAGAGGATCGTTGTATATTGTCGGATTACCGTCTGAGGGAGTGACCGTCCCAGTTCAGAAGAAAAACAAAGTCCGGTTCACAGAATCTCGTGGGCAGAAGAAGGTTGTCTTTGCAAGAAAGAAACCCAGAGCCACAGGTCAGATTCAGGATGAACGAGCAAGGAAAGGTTCAGGAAGACCAGTCAGAGGCGTTTGTGGCAGTGGGAGCACCGGCCGTGCTTCAGCCAAGGCTCCTAGAAGACAGTGGGTCAAGAGAACCAGTATTCCAGCTGTTGATACGTCTCCAGAAAATTTCTTGCTGAGTATGGAGAGTGTTTGTTCTCAGGGAGTTCTAGGATCCGGCAGTTCGTGTCTCAAGTGGGAGCCGGTAGGGACCGAGGACGAGTCAAGGGCAGTTTCAGCCGTGACTGATGTGTTGAAGCTTCGGGGAGCTTCAACGGGCCTTTCAGTTGACTGATGAGAAGGCCGCTGTAGCAGGAGAGAGTTGAAAAAGATTACTAGACATACAAGTGTTCTAAGTGGATGGCAGTTGAAATTCTTCAAGCCTCCAAGTGGGAGATTGTTGGGCTTTGTGGAGGCTTGTGAGCCGGCCCGACCCATTACTGAAACCCTAGGTTAACTATTTGGTTTTCCTATAAATATGATCCTTGTATTTGTAATTCAAAATAGTAGCACAAGTGAAATAAAAATCCTCCTGTTACAGTCGTGGAGTAGGGAAACCGAACCACGTTAAATTCTTGTGTGTCCCGTTTGTGTTCCGTTTCTCTTTTCTCTAGATTATTTGTGTGTGTTGTGTGTTTAATTCCCAACAAAATTTTGGTGAAGAGCTAATTCATGTGAAAATACTACAATCACAGGCTAAGTTTTTTTTCTTTCAAATCTTCAGATGCAAACACATTTAAATAACTATAGAATGGAGTAGCAATCACAAGAATTAATTTTTGAAAAGAATTTGCATAGTTGGGCATGAAATCCAGCTTCCTAATCCATAATAATCGAGAAAGGAGTTTGAATCTTGAGGGATGAACTAATTGTTTTAGCTTCAACTAATAAAAAAGAAAACAATTGGTTGAGATATCTATTTATGTCAAATACCATATTTTAGAAAAGGGAAAAAATGGTCTGATATACTCCTCAACTTTGTCATTTGGAGCAATATACCGTCGTTATGAAAGTGACTCATATATACTCTTCCCGTTGTACAAACGGCTCACATACACCCCTACCATTATAATATGAGCTCAGACATGCTCTTCATTTAGCGGAAGTGAAAAAATTAACTTTGAATTTTTACTTTTTTAAAAAAATTATTAGGGGTATATATGATTCTACTATCAAATTAAGTTCAAGATATATTTTAGTTTTTTTCATACATAAATTATTTTTGACTTCTTTTATTATAATTATTTGAGTTTCTTATTCTTATTTTTTTTTTCATTCCTTAGTGTAAAGTCAAAATATTTAAAACTATTTTTTATATCATATTGTAATTTAATTTTTGTATTCGAAGAAAAAAATTTGGTCATCTACAATAAGTTTTACCAGAATATTAGTGAAACATAAATAAATTTGATAATCAAAATAATAATTCTAAATTAGTCATTGAAACAAAAAAAAGTAAAAAAAAAATATGTTTGATGAGGATTAAATTTACTCATATGGGATTATATTTTTTAGAAAAAAATAATAAAAAATTAGATTAAAATTATTACTTTTTTCATTTTCGTTAGAGAAAAAGGGTATATCTAAGTCATATTTTTATAAGTACAGGTATATATGAATCATTTTCATAACAAGGGGTGTATCAGTTCTAAATGACAAAGTTGAGGGGTATATCAGACCATTTTACATTTAAAATCAAAATTCTGAACAAAAATTGAATTCAAATAACTCACCCAAGTAAAAATCTATCAAAATTTTAAAATATCCCTAACTTTATTAGAGTGGGTCTTTATTTGGATGTGTTATTTTTAATTTAATTTTTATTATAGAATTTTGATTTTTTTATTAAAAAAATTAATGATGTGGCCGAATTATAATTGGTCACATGTCAAAAATGGTTTTGTAAAACCACTATTGAAAAATAATGACATGAATGAGCTTTTTCTTAAACAGTAATGGTATAAATGAGCCAAACTTTTAACAGATAACATAAATGAGTCTTTTCTGAAAGTTCAATGACATATTTAAGCCTTTTCTCTAAATATTTTTTAAAATTATTATATTTGAATAACATCAAACTATATAATTTAATAATTTTCAAACATAATTTATTAATCATTTAAAAAGGATAACTAAAAACATATTAGACCTAGTCAAACACTATTTTCTACCCACTGTTTCTGTGAAGTTCAAATTTTAAATTCCAGAACCCCAGACAGAAAGTACAACTCAATTCGTTGTGCCTGAAAAGTCAATTGTTGGTCTTGTCAATGGTGGCAGTAGAGGCAGTTACTTTACTTTTTTAAGGATACTATATCTTTGTAGCCATGTGATATAAGTTTAAATGAATAAATGATAGATTCATATAGCCGATTCAAAATTGTTTGGAACTGAGGTTTAATAGTTGTTATTATTGTATTTCTTTATCTCCATGGGATATGAGCTTAAATGAAGAAATGGAGATTTAATATTGCCGATTCCAAATTTTTTGGGCCTGGGGTGTAGTTATTGTTATTTTGTCGTGGTATATCTTTATATCCACGGTATTTGAGCTTAAATGAATATATGATGATTCATATAGTCAATTTCAACTTGTTTGAGACTGAGGCGTAGTTCTTGTTGTCGTTGTATATTTTATATCCATGGAATTTGAGCTTAAATGAAGAAACGATGATTCACATGGCTGATTCCATTTTTTTTAGGAATGTTGTTATTGTCATTATATATCCTTGGGATATGAACCTAAATGAAGAAATGAGAATTCATGTAGCCGATTTTAATTTGTTTAAGTTTGAGGTGTTGTTGTTATTGTCGTTATTGTCGTTATATATCTTTATATCCATGGGATCTGAGCTTAAATAAAGTAATAAGAATTCACATAGTTATTCCAATTATTTTAGGACTGAGGCGTAGTTTTAATTTATGGATAGTTACACCATAAATTACTCTAATGTATAACAACATACCCAACGTTATTACAGAAAGTGGATTTGAAAAGGATAGGTGTACATAGACCTCACTCTTGCCTAGTAATTTATTAGTCATCAATATAAAACACTTATTTTGTTCTATTCGTACAATTGTAATGTACCATGCTAATTAAATATATGAAGATATATTATATGTCACGATGCAAAAATACAAATTGTGATGACACCTATATAGGTTCACAACCAACAGGTAAGTCAACTCAATAGGTTTAACAATTCAACTTAATGAATATAAAGTGAAAAGGTAAATATCAAGCAAAATATCCCATGAACAAGTCTTTTAAAATGAAATGCAGAAAAGTTAAAACACCGCTCAAGATTTGGCGTCTTAAGTTGTAACGACCTGAACCTTCGTTATTCAATGGCTAGTGCGGAATTCCAAAATTCTACTGAATGTGTTGCCAATTTAAAATTGAGGTACACAACGATATTATCATGCAATAGCAAGACACCTCCATTTGGGTTAAGGATATATATGACCCAAAAATATGACAGTAAAGGTATATACAAACTTAGGGGTCATTTGGTTTGAATACAAGTGAAAATGGAATATGTTATGTTCGAATAAGTTATATTGAGATAAGTTATGTTGGGATAAGTTATATTGAGATTAGTTATGCTGAGATCAATTTTTATTGTTGGCTTGGTTTGTCATATTAGAACTTATATTCATGGCATAATTTCTAAAAATAAGTTGTTTGTTTATAATAATACCCTCCACCTTATTTATTTTCTTTTTAAATATTTTCTTTGCAAGCTTTAATTATTTATTCATTTCCTTTTTTTAAAACCATCTTATTTAACTTAATTTTTTTTTTGTGCATTTAAATGATTGTGCTGGGTTTTTTTTTTTAAAAAAAACTTTCATCTTATTTAACTTAAATATAAAATTTTCATCTTATTTAGTTTTAAGGTAAAATTTTCATCTTATTTAACTTTAAATAAAATTTTCATCTTGTTTAACTTTAAATAAAATTTTCATCTTGTTTAGTTTTAAAATAAATATTCCATCTTATTTAGCTTAAAAAATTAGAACTCGGTTTTAAGTTTATTAAACTAAAAGAAATTTTATCATTCAAGTTATCGACATTTTAAAATTATCTACATTTTTATAGTTAATATAAAATATAATTTTTTTAAGTGAGTAGTAAACTATTTATTTAAAAATATGTAATTTGATAGTAAAGTTAACATTTTTAACTTATGATATATATTCATGAGTAATAATTGTATTTATGAAATGTAATTTTTTAATAGAAAAAGATATTATCATTAAACAACGAATAATTAAGGTTGTGAATGGTATGATAAATGTCGTTAAAAATTATGTTAATATACATGGATGTAAAGTGGTGTATAAAAAGAGAGTTTAAGAGGGAGGGGGTATTTTTATTATTTCACATACTTTATCTAAAGATAAGTTATCCTAGAATTTCTATTCCACCTTCGGGGAGAGATAACATATCTCAGAATTGACAATTAGTCCTGAAATATGTTATGTTCGAATAAGTTATATTGAGATAAGTTATGTTGGGATAAGTTATGTTGAGATAAGTTATATTGATTTTAGCCGTCGTACCAAACGACCCCTTAAATCAAGGATATACTTGACTTTTTTCCATATATAATTTACTTTGAAGAAAATTAAGAGATTAAATAAAGTTAGAATATTGTGGTATTCAAATTGCTAAAGTAAATTTTTGACTGTCAAAGTTTTTAAAGGTGATTTGATGTATTTTCTGATTAAATAATATTAAAGTAGTTTTTGTAAACAAATATTTTTTGTAGAATTATGTAGTGCATGTTATAATTAATTCTTGCATTAATAATGCCAACATAACTAATCCTTACATTATTAATCTCAATCATTACTAATAAAATCTGTTCAGTACTATTTCTTATACACTCAAACAAACATGTAATTTTATTCCCCCTCTACTTTCCCATCTTGTTTACATTGCTTTGCCCTCTTGCTCCTTCAGCATCTTCAACTTTCTGTAACCCTTATCAGTACCAAATAACCTAAATAAAAAAGAGAGATAAAGGTCTTAGCGGCGTAGCGACACATCGATCCAAGAGTGGTCACTCGAACACATTTTGTCAAAAAATTATATAGTGTATACAGAAAGTAATAGTACGTATACAGCATTGCTAGAATATAAGGAATTAGTGATGGACAAAATTTCATAGCTAAACAGCAAACTGTATGCTAATCCTATTAAGCTATGATTAGTTATCGAGCTTTTTAGCTACAGATTAATTAGGGATTATCGACAATTTCCGTCACTAATTCTATATTTTCTAGTAGTGAAGGTAAAAAGAATCTTCTGAAGATAAATATATACTAAAACTTTTGAACTCCCATAGTCAATATTAGTTGGGAAGCAGAACAACAACAACAACAACGATCAAGAATTGCTTAGAGAAATCCTGCAAAAGACCAAGTTGTCTTGAGCATAAGCAGGGAGATGTATAGTTTTTGGAACTAGGGGCGGAGCTAGAGTGTTAGCCACAGGATCAGCCGAACCTAGTAGCTTTGAATATGTAGAGAGTTTTCTGTACACTAGAGTACTAATGTAAAAGGCAATGTATGGAAGCCTTACCAGTCCATGTAAACGAAAGTCGATGAGTAGTTTCCAGACTTTGTGTAGAGCAGTCGATGATGGTAATCATGAAAATCAGACCTGGGAACAAAACACTAGCAACTATAAGAACATCATTCACGACGTGTAAAACAGATGAATACGTAAAGCTATGTACAGACCCTCCATATAATGGCAAGAAGTTTGATGGGCTCCAGGGGAAATGGTATCCAGAATGTGCCTCGACTGTCTCGAGGATCCTAAGAGAGATCCATAGATATAATGTTATCAAATGTGGCCCGGTGATTGCAGGACCAATGACCGTAGCAAATCCAAGGAAGAGAATTTCAGCAGGGTGAGCATACTCAGATGTCAAACCAAATGGTGTCGCGTACCTAGTGTAACAAAAGCAGAAAGTTGTGAATTTCATGGGAGAAAAAGTGAAACTCGAAGAATTTAAGTAGTTCACATACTCATGATGGACACTGTGGACGTGCTTGTAGAGCCATTTCGTATGTAAAACTCTGTGTCCCCAGTAAAATACGAAATCCTCCAAGATGAAATAGAATAAAACTTGGGTTGAAACCACTTTCCTGCAGAGAAAAGAAGTATTTGCAATTGACTCTGATCAATAAGCAGAAAAGATACTTGCGAAATTATACAACTACTACGCCTCAATTCCAAGTTAGTTGGAGTCGATTGCATGAATCCTCATTTATCAATTAATTGGTATCACCAGTACAGGTATTTTCTTTTCCGTTGTTTGTTTCATATGTTTCTCAAAGTTTGCATGAAATCTAAAGGGATGATAGGTCTTTCAAGACAACTTCCTTCCGTATGATTTTAGATCTACCTTGTCCTGTTCAACCACCATGATTTCGCCCATCTATATACCAGTGATCTGATCTCGATGTCCATGTAAGGACATGAGTCGAAGAAAACTTATTCTCTATGTGAGGCTACGTGCACCTTCTATCGAATATGTTGGACCATAGAGGTACACAACATTCACTTCTGTATAACGTTGTCAGTCTAACAACTGTACATATAACTTGTATTTCACATCGTACGTATACCTCAACATTGTTGTACTACTTCTCCCATTCAGTTATCGTATTTTGATAACCATAGCCTAAACATGCAATGCATCAGGCTAACAAAATGGTTTTATCATCTTGTTATCAGGCATTGGATTCTAAAAAGAGAATCGTTAAAGAAGTAGAAAGCAAAACTAAAGAAACGAAGATCAGAAAAAGGTATGCCATCACAGAACTAAAGCTTAGCATACAGAGAAGCAGAAAATACCAGGACGGCAATGGAAGAGTAGATCGCATCCCCATGAATTTAAAGAGCGGATACGTAACAATCAGGATTGGAAGATTAACACAAAAATGAAATATCAGCAGACGAGTAATACATTTCTGCTGAGCTTCCGGGGTGTTGGTCTTTTTCTGCACACAAATAGGTTGAGAATGCAACAAAATGAAAATTCATGTGAATAATAATAGGAATGAACTACGTACTCGTGTACTAGTACTAGTCTTAAGTCGAATGTTGTTGATGTTTGGGATCAAGAAACATCATTCCATTACCTGAATTTTGTACTTGCCAAACCACCCTGCCTTTTCGAAAAGGATGAAAGGGATTCCAGACAAGAAGAAGGCGCTCTCATGAACAATGAAACCTCCAAGAGAAGTCAATTGGAAATCACTAAAATTTGCAAGAAGAAACTGAAAAAAAAAGGCCATTAAAAAAAGAACTAGAACCTCATTACTCTCTAAATAACAAGGAATGCACTATAGGATGTGTTTTTTGTCATGCAAGTCTCAAACATATCCAATACTTTATTGGTTTACCGTATTCGCTATGTCAGTGGTGGAGCCAGAAATTTCATAAAAGGTGTTCAGAAATAGCACAATAAAAGCTCTTTTCAAAAGTAGAACTAGTGAAATTCAAACACACAAGCACTATCGCTTTCCAAGGAGGTGAAACCATTAGGTTACAATAGCTTGTTATATTAAGGGTATTCAAAACATGTTGTTTAATATTTTGTCTATTATTTTACTTGTATATACGGTATTTTATTCCGACGAAGGATATCCAACCGACCACTACATGGCTACGCCCCTGGCCTATGCCTCCACAGATTAATCGAGGTTCACACAAATTGGTGCTAACACCACCAATACATACAAGAAAAAAGAACTACCGGGTTTGGTAAACCGAAAAATGTTTTTGGGAAAAGATATATTTTCTGAAGATTCATAATAATGTCAAAAAAGGAAAATCACTTGTGTCCAAAAAAAAAGAGTTTGTCATTGTCCCCTTTTCAGTGAGACAAAAAAAATCATATTTAAACAATCATACACCACAAAATAACTTGATTTTCGAAAAATATATTTCTGAATATTATATGAAGAACTCAATATGTTACGTCTTTTTAAATTTAAAACTCATAAATTTTTCTCACGGAAAATAAAAAATTTTGAAATTTGAAAGTAACTCTACATTGATTGTATCATTACTTCACACCCCTACACCTAGCTCTACCCACCGTATTTCTCATAGTATTTTTCTTTGCACAGAACACAGATTTCGAGCTTCACACGAGATAAGCACCACCAATACGGTTAAATTAGGTTCTAAATCTAATTTATATTTCAAAAATTAGGTGAAAGAGAGGACGATTGTTAAGCCTTATAACTAATTTCTTGTACCAAAAAAAAATCCCTCTCATTTTATTCGACGTGTGACTCTTCATAAAGGGATGTCAAAGGTTAAAGGAAGACGAATAGAATTTTTGCAATCTCTTAATCACTATATTAGACTTTTTACATGTATCAAAGTGTGTCAATATATATATATATATTAAATTAAAATATGACATCTATCTATAATATAATTTTCTGAAGAGATAGTGATTGACACTCCCTTTGACCAAGGTGGATCCGCCCCCGGTCTTCAACAAATGCATGCAAGAAGGAAAAAAGAATTCGAAAAAGTTGCCCAAAAATGATTTCGGAAAAAAGATGAGAATTTTTTACTTTTTTTTTCACTTCTTATTGTCATAAAAAATGCAAATTCAACTTTTGAATAACACCCAAAATCCTTTTTCCACTTCCATTTCCAAATTTAAATTATATTTCAGATTTTTTTTAAAAAAAATCATATTTCTAAATATCCATTACAAAAAGTATGATTATATATATTATATATATATATCTTAGAAAAAATTCAATAAACATATATAAATTTATCAAATATTATTTTAATAAAAAACAACTTTTGTACTAAAAATTCACAATAATCCCGTGTGTGAAAAAATAACAGTCCGTGACAACAGAAAATGAGGATGAAAAATATTTTCCGATAACCTTCCGGCGAAAAACTGATAGCCGATAGAGAAATCGAACACTCATCAACAAACTAAAAGTTCATATAATCAACTGAGCTGCTAAAATTTCTCTCTTTTTGCACATAAACGAACTATTCCACAATGTACGAACCATAACAATCACATTTTGAAACAGAGATAGAGGATATACTGTGGTTAGAAATAAGAAATTTTCAGAATAAAATGCAAAAAAAATAAAAAATTAACAGATTGAAAAATGAGTAGAGAGAGAAGAGAATAGTTACCGCCCAAGCAGATTCGATCATGGAAGCCATGGCTGAAACTGTGAGGGAATCATCGATTTAGTCGTATATATAAGGGTAAAATAGGAACTAATTAATACATAGTGTTTTTAGTGGTAGGTGTCTAAAAACTCATCATTAAAATTATTTTATTATTAGATTTCATATATATTTACAAATTTTAAGACTAAAAAGGAAAATATATGACATTTCAATAAATTATATCTAATTATATAAATATATGCATAGTGATCATGGTCTCTAGATATTCTATTATTTAATTATGATATTAAACACAGTTAAAAGAAATTACTTGCCATAACTCTGATTTTAGTAATATGGATTGTGATAGGATAAAATTCATTAAACTTTTAATTAAAAAACTGTGATTGGAATTTGAAATATGATTTTTTTAAAAAATCTATTACGAAACACTTTTTTCTTATATATATATATATATATATATATATACACACATTCAAATTAATTAAAAAGTCTGTATGACATTAAATAAAAACATGGTAATAAAAATTGTTTTTATTAATTGTGTATGTAACATATTTTTACCTAATGATTTTGAAATAATAGGTTTTTATAAAACAAAAATAATTAATGTCTCTATACACTAAATATATAAAATTAATTCTTCTAACTGTATCACATTATTAAAAGTCAATTTGATAAGATAGATCTGCTTCAAAATTTATCGATTTTAGTGCTGCTTCCTTCATGCAGCAAAGCATAATTAAGCAGTAATTACTTCTACTTTTTGACTTACCAATTTACGTGATTTTTATTAAATATTATAAAAATATTCAATTATAAATTATTATTATTATTATTATTTTGAGATCTTCCCAAAATCTAATTTATAAAAATTTAAATTGAAATGATATTGTCATACTGATATTAGATATATTAATATAAATATGCTATGCATGTAACACGTCATACGAGTTAGGTGCAGAAACATAATAGAGTATATATTCTCTTTGATAATTTATATCATTATTTTTTTTAATCAGTTCAAATTTTATTTTATTTTAAATGAAATATTTATTATTTCATAAGATTAAGTTTTAAAAAAACTAAAAACTTTATATATAGTTTAAATCACAACAAGATATATTATATTAACTTTTGGATCTCCTGAACTTAAATTATTTAATTTGACCGGCTACCAGACAAAAAATGCAACAAATTCGAAGCTACTAAAATTTTATATGAAAAGGTTTAATATAATTTTTCTACTACTTAAAATTTTACTGATTTAAATAAAAATATTTCAAAAAAAAAATATTAATTATATGTGAATAATAATTTATTTTAAATCTATAAACATTATATAATATCAATCGGAGAAGATAAGATAGATTTGCAATTAAGAGGATGGTTGGCTAAATTATTCATGTTAGTAAAAAATTAGCTTGTAAAGTATTTTTAAATTTATTTGTGTAGTTAATATAATATAAAATACTTACAAATTAATATTTATAAATCATAAGTTAGATTGCTATTAATTAATTATAATATTACAATTTATATACTTTTTTTTATACGATGAAGTCTTTACGATTTCAACTCTAGTATTTTTTTTTTTTGTGATCTTTAAAATATTTTTCCTAAAGCATAATTTTTTAGTTATTTCGTTCTTTTCATATCATTCATCTTCTTTTATGTAAAAAAAACATTATTAGATTGATTATTTTTTAATAATATTTGAGTTTGCCTTTTAAATAGAAAAATTATTTATTAATATTTTCTATTAAACATATTTATAAAATTTATTAACTATATTCTTATTTAGATTTTTTAATCTAAAAAAGATATTTCTTTCTATTTCAATTTATATATCTTATTAGTTTCCGTCAGCTTAAAAAAAGATATGATACATTTTTATATTGAATAACAATTTTAAGATGTCCATTTTAGCTTTTAAAAATTATTGATTTGTCGGATAAATATTTTAGATGTAAATTGAAATGAAAAAAAAAATTTATTTATTTATTTATTTATAAAAATTAACTTGTTATGCACATGATACTAGTGAGGTGCAGAAACATACACGTGAATACACAATTTTTAATGCACCTATATATGCTAATATTAAACTAAATTTGTGGTGAAGAAATTTCGTAGAAAAATATCATGGTGACTTTTTCCTAATTTTGTCTTTTTCACTTATATACACCCTCTTAGTTTAATTCAGAAATATAAATATATAATTATCATAGTGAATTTACTATAAAGTTTGATATATAGAGTTTAGAGTATGCATAAAAATGTTGATAGATTAGGAGTTAAGTGAAATATTATGTTATATACTTAAATGAAGTAAATATAACAAAGTATTTTTGGTTGTTATGTCAAAATTTTGTGTATATATATATATATATATATATATATATATTATTTTTTAATTTGGTTGTTCTATTTTAAATTAGTATAGACTTTAAAAAAGGAAAAATTGATTTATTTTATCAATTTTTAAATTTTTTTTATCAATTTTTTATTTTATTCTATTTATAAAAAAAAACATTATTTTACAATTATTATTTATAAAAAAAATTCACGAATAATATAATTAAAAAAATTAATGTAATTATATTGGTAAATTGACATTTTGAATTATGTCCCCACAAATAAACAATTAATTAATCTTTTTACAACATCTACTTGGTAAATTGACATTTTGGATCCTCATTCTCCAACCTTGAAAGAAGAAGGGGTGGGGGTAAAGAAGTAAATTAAAAATGATAAATTGTATTCATGATAATTATATAATAATTGTAATAATTAAGAATAAAAAATTTATAATGTTATTAGGATTAAGAAGAAATTATTGTGTCTTATTGGCATAGAGAAGTCAATCCTAAGTTATAAAAGGAAATGATATTATAAAATTACATTAAATAACAAAATGGAAGATAAATTACTCCAAAAACAATCTTACTTTGTTTTTTCATTGGGTTAATTTTAATAATATATAAAATTAAAATTATTTTTTAAATGTGTATCAAGAACCACAGAAATATTTTGTTTCTATTAATTTGTTTTCAAATGTATCATAAAAAATAAAAAATCCTTTCCCGTTGTTTCGAGTTTAAAAATGTGAAGGGTGTTAATTTAAATATTTTACTTCTTCATAATAGTATTCATTTTTATTATATTTTAAAAATAAATTTTTAATTCCACTGCTATTTTTTAATTTTTTTTTGACAAACAGATTCAATTAGAGGGTTCAGCATGCCTAGAGAACACGTTTTTTTTTTGGTTTGTAAATAACAGCACCTCACATGTCATTTTCAACAAAAATATTATAATGGCTATTTTTTGTTTGTCTTTTCCCAATCATTTGTGGCTTAAAATATTACTCGTTCCGTCCACTTTTAATTATTATAATTTTTTTAGATTTAAATTAAAATTTTGATTAATTTAATATGATGTACTTTTATCATATTAATATATAAAAAATTATAATTTATAATAATTTTTGAATTAATGTACTTTAATTTAATTTTAAAAATTAGTCAAATTAACTTTCGAAGAAAATAGCGTAACAACCGTGAGAATGAATATAAGGTTCCTTTGCGTAATAAAAGTGGACAGAGAGAGAGTATTATATTTATTTTAAGTTATTGGCTTAACTCAAATGTATGAACAGGAACAAATTTGGAACTTAAATTAAGATTTTTAAAATTTAATTTATTATAATATTTAAATTAAAATGTTTAATATTAAATTTAATATAATATTGAAATTATGGAATTAAAACTATGATATTTATTCGACAAGCGATGGCATATTTCATTGTAATTTTGTAAAGTTGAGTTTAAGGAAAATAAAATATAGGGAGAACATTTAATATATTCCTCAACTTTGTCATATACACTTATATATCTATTGTTTTAGAAGTGGCTTATATTCACTGTCAGAAAAGTGTGTATTATATGAGGATTTTTTTGGGACTTAGTATGAAAATTCGTAGAAAACTTATTTTCCTGCAAATTTTCATACTAATCCCCAGAAAATTCACACTTTTCTTGTAGTCCTATTATATACAAATGACTCAGATATATCATTTTCCTCTAATGAAAGCGTAAGATTAATTTTAAAATAATTTTTATTTAAAAAATAATTCATGTAATACATTTCATCCTTCTCATATGTTAATTTTTTTTTACTTTTTTAATTCAACAATTAATTTGAATTTATTATTTTAATAGTTAAAGTCCTAAAAAAATTACAGATATAAAAACAAAATTAAATATAGCTAAAAATAGTTTTAACTTATTTTTTTTCATTCACACTTCTTTCTTTTTATTTCTCTTAATTTACACTAAGTAATGAAATAAAAAAGAATTAAGAATGAGAAACTCAAATAATAACAATCAAATTGTAATTTGAAAAAGAATAGAAATGTAATTAGCTCTTAACACTATGATATTTATGTAAATTATATATTTTTATACATTATTTATATATATATATTGTTCATTTGATAGCATTGAATAACAGCCAAGGAAGTTTTAATAGCTTTAATATAAGAAAAAAGATAAATATACCCACAAACTATTGTAAATGACATGTAGATACCCTTCGTCATACTTCAGACATTGGTAATCTTGAGTCTAAAAGCTAGATCATCTATGCACTTCATTCTAACGGAAGTTTAATTAAGGACATGTGACGCAAGCTTATCTGTCAAAGTCAATCTGATACTTGATAAATGTCGATTTTGTGGATAATATTATGACACGTGTATGTCCGTTATTATAGAGGGTATATATGCTCTAGTTTTTAGAAGGCATGGGTACCAATATCACAAAAATATGTTGGAGGATATCTACATACCATTTACGATAGTTCGGGGGTATATTTGACATTTTTCCTTTAATAAACTATGAAGTTTCACGTTTATGAGAAATTTAAATTGCATATTCAAATAAAATTTTAACGTTATATAAACTAATTCAAATAATAATTTTAAATCATACTCTCTACGTTTTAAAAAGAATGACTTATTTTGCTTTTTTTTTTTTTTAAATATAACCCTTTTCCTTTTTTAACAACACTTTTATTTGAGTTTTCTAGGTGACATGTTTAAGATCACAAGATTAAATAATATTTTGGTATATTTGTAATGATCCGATTAGTCATTTTATATTTTTTTAATGAAATTTTCCGTTTTACCCTCTCGTGATTGACCCTGACTCTTCTCTGTTTGAGTTTTGAAAGTTTGATTTTGAACTTTGAGTCAAGAGTTGAGAAATTGTAATTTTTGAATTTGAAAGACTAACCTGTTAAGAAAGTGATTTTCGTTGTCTTTTGGAATTTTCAAGCATTGAAGTGGAACTTATTGATTTCATCAGTCTTAAAATGTGAAATCTGATCGGAGAGAGTTGTTGATTTCTGATTCTGAGTTTTTTGAAAAATTGAGGTCCTAAGTTGTGGGATTGTGAAATTTCATTAGTGGCTTAGACACATGATAACCATGTTTTGGGGGCATTGTTTAGAATGAATAAGTTTGCGCCTTTGTCTTGTTCTTTCTTTATATTTTCACATTTTTTTTCGTTTTCGTTAGGTTGAAGCTAACTTGTTTTGGTAGGAAAAGATCAGTGTCATCACGTTCATTTTTGCGTCGTGACAATATTTGACATAATTTCAATTTAGAATCATAAGATTAAAAAATCATTTTTATTTGTTTAAACTTATGTATAAAGTCAAATTAGATCCTTCTTTTTTAACATATACAGTAAAATTTCATGAAATTAATATAGGTGGGACGATAAAATATTATTATGTAGAAGTATTATTTAATAGATAAATTAAAATTTATTAATTTAAAGAGTGTTTGTGAAATTCGATGAAGATTCATTTTGACTACACCAAAATCATTGTATCTTATATATATATATATA
>NC_028642.1:890631-989534 GCF_001406875.1 Solanum pennellii
TATATATATATATATCATATTTGTTGAATTCATATAAAAAAAATTAATTCATTATACATAAAATATAATATATATGTGTATGATTCATTATAATATATTTGATGTAATGATTTATTGTTATATAAATTCAAGAATTCAATAATTAATTGTAAAAATAAATTTAGTATGCACAATGTTCATTATTTCTTAATAATTACATATTATTCACTATATTTTTACTAAACTACAAAAGCAACATAAAAAGTTTCTCGAAACCACAACTGAAAATAATTTTTTATTTAAAAAGTGTCACAAAATTAACAATAACAGATCAAATACATAAAATATTATGTGAGTACAAAAAAGGTTATTTCACACGTATTCAAAAAAAAACTGCAGTCATGGCAATACAAAAAGTTTGGATACAATAAGAAAAAATAGAGATAGTTTTAACTAGATTTAAATTATAACAAACAATAAAACACGATAGATTTATAAATTGCCTTGAATGTATTTGTAATTTTAAAAATATATTAATTTATTATTTACTTGGATCATATATTTATATAGGAGTCTTCTAAAAATATATTATCTTATAAAAATGAATAATTTTTTTCATTAGCCCAAGTTAAAATCGAAAAAAAATATCATCCTAGAACGATTATTTTTTAATGAGATTTTACTATAATACTCCCTCCATCCCATTTTATATGTCAACTTTCGAATTTCAAGAGTCAAACAAGTCTATTTTTTACCATAAATTTTTCATAGATCTTTTAAACATTTTGAATTATCAATTATTGTGACTCATAGTAATTTTTACATAGTTTACAAATATATAAATTCATTTAAAAAATTTAAAGATTTTATACGTAAAATTTCAATTAAACTTAAGTTGTTTGACTCTTAAAATATAAAAGGTATCATATAAATTTGGGACGGAGGGAATAGTAATTTGTATGGTCCCTAAATAACTTAGGAGTACACATACAGACGTACTCCCTCCGTCCGAAATTGTTTGTCATGTTGCGTTTATCATGTTGCGTTTATCAAAAATTAATTTGATTAATTTTTAAAATTAAATTGGATCACATTAATTTAATATTTTAAACAAAAAATTAAATATTCTAAAACTATATAAAAAGTACTATAACTTACATATTTTTTCATATTAATATAACTAAAAAAATATATTTTAAAATGTTAGTTAAAATTTTTATAATTTAACTTTAGAAATAGAAGTCAGATAATATCGGATAGAAAAAATAAGTCAGTTATATTTTGAGTGTGTCTTTAGTGGGGACTGTGGACTCAAGATTGCTAACTCAAATATATTTTGTGGTGGAATTCAATGAAGTATGCATGTGCTTCACTTCACGATAAACGGTGTGGTGTAGTGATAAAATGGTTTATTTATAATTAGAAATTTTAAATTTATATTTTAAATATGGAAAAAATTATATTAGAAGCGCTAAGTCATTCGAACTTTTGTATGGACTATAGTCGATAGACATTAGGTGGAAAATCAAAAGAGAAAAATATAGAAATATATAACGGTTCCTTTTTCATGCTCCTAAAATCCTACTCATATACTATGGTGAATATGTTAGTGTATGGGTTCGTGTAGCGGTTGACTCGATTTAATATTCAAGTTTATTGATTTGATTTATTGATTATCGATTTATAAACATACTAAATTGTTATAGAATCATTAAGATATTGACTTATTGGTTATTTATTATTTTTAAATTTTTTAAAAGAAAAATTAAGAGTATGAAAAAGGAAAATAGGGATGAAATTACAATGTGGAGAATCAGACCTTTGCCAATAAGGTGAGAGTTCTGGAAGCTAACCAACCGAGCTAATAAGATTTTCTAGTCATTATCGATTTAATTGCTAAGATTTGATATAAAACAATATCATTGAAAATCAGTGATAAACAATTGGTGATGAACCAAGTGGTATAAATATAATTATTTAATTTATTATCAAATAATCGATAATAGACACAAACTATTAATAACAGATAACCTAATAATAATAAAAATAAAAAATGTTATTGAAACTGCTAAAATAATTTCAAGAAAATGACATAAATTAGTACATTAGATAAATATTATATAGTATTAGATTGTTTTAGAGTTGTAATTTGATTTGGGTGATCTTTCCATGTGCATGGGCTCAGATTTATTGACCTTTGAACCTTTTTCTATATACCCTGAAATTATCGTCAATTCATATTAGAATTATTATTATTTTTTTAAAAAATGACATATTAGGTAATTATCATGGTTCAAATTAATTTATTTCAGAAATTCATTATCTAGTACATGTGGAAAAATTATTGAAGCATCCCCTTAGTTTTTTTTTTTTAATTTTATATGTAAATTATAAGGTGTTTATCGAATCCCTTAAATTAGATCTTATGCGAAATATTTTATTATATATTCAATTTGAGAGTTTTAAATTATGAATTAGTGTAGGAGACAGAAATGTCTATGTATATACACACATATTCTTTTCTTTCCCACTCAATATTTCATACTTATATTTAGAGTTCGAATATTAAATTTGTGATAAATAATT
The DNA here is from genome assembly GCF_001406875.1 of Solanum pennellii. Classification (NCBI taxonomy): domain Eukaryota; kingdom Viridiplantae; phylum Streptophyta; class Magnoliopsida; order Solanales; family Solanaceae; genus Solanum; species Solanum pennellii. The sequence goes on from NC_028642.1 coordinate 893,197, forward strand.
CTACCTGAAAAATTAAATACTCTTTACGCAAAATAACTTCATTCCTACTTGAATAAAATCTCTCTCTCTCTCTCTATATATATATATTATATATATATATATATATGTATGTGTGTGTGTGTTTTCTTGCAAAGCGTGTATAACCATTTATATGAGAATGTACAGTATGATAGCTTAAATGTTGTGGGAAGGGCCTGAAGCCAGATTACATTCTCTATATCACTTCATTCAATGCCATAAGCATGTGAAAAACTAGTATATCTGTCCAATTCAGTGTATGTCAATCTTTTAATGGCTATTGAGACTTAAAGAGAAGAAAATTAGCATAGTTGTCATGCAACACTTTGTATGCTTGGACATTCTACAGCTATAGAGGATAATAAAAATTTAGCATGGTCATCATGCGACACTTATGTGGGAATATTTTATGTTATCTGAAAGATAGTTGATAATTGATGTTAAGAAATAGCTAGCATCACTTAAATGTGATGGGAAGTGCATGAAGCTTGATTACATTCTCTATANTAAACAATAAAATTTTGATTAATATTTTACGGTATATACTCATATTGATATGTAAAAAAAATTATAATTTATAATATTTTTTCTATTTAATTTTTTAGTTTAAAATATCAAATTAATATAATTTAGTTTAATTTTAAAAATTAATAAATTTAACTTTTGAAAAATATAATATAACAATTAAAAAAGAGCGAATGAAATAACATTCATTAAAGTTATAGCAGTGTATTTTATTTTACTTGCTCCTTATTGTTTATTTTTTTACATTTGTTCATAAAAAAAAAAAAAAAATTATTACTAGTTCTTTTCAACAGTTCTTATATCAAATTTAAGAAAAAAGGTAATGGATCGTTATAGAGGCCCATTTAATTTCAGGTCCCCAATTTTATTTTATTTTTACATATGTACACATTATACTCTTGTTTTTAATGTATATAGTGATGTTTTAATTTTATGAGTCAAATGAGCTACCTTTTACTATGATATTTTATATTATTAACTATTGTGACTTCAATACTTATTACTTAGTTTCAAACATATAAATTTTATTTTTAAAAATTTATATTTAAGCATACAATCAAAGTTCAAAAGTTCTTATCTCAAAAAGTGAAAAATAACATATAATTCGATATATATAGAGTATTTAAATTTTAGTCGTTTGTCCATATAATTTTTTTTTCATACTATAGGTAAACTTCTTTGAATGTTAGATTTAAAATCTTGAAATAAAATAGGTACCTTCTACATTATATAAATATGACCCTAATGCTACAAGATTATTTGGCTAAAAAATTATTTGGTCCAATATATTCCTATTTGTTGAATGATTTCCCTACTCAATAATTGACACTAGATCTTGCCATGTGTTATAATTGAAGATATATTTGATACCACATGCCTATTTTAATCAGTATTTAAAATTCTGATTTCACGTCTCGTTACAGTCAAACCTTCTTATTTATTTTTTAAAAAAAGAGATAGTTTATTAAGGATTTTCTTCCCTTCTTCTACCTTGTTGTTCGATAATATATAGCTCAATGATTATAGAATGATATGAGTGAGCAGCTAATGGCAACAACATAAATCAACAGATATAGTAGTAACTTTTAATGAAAGTAAGAAAACAATATCAATATATTGTGTTCCAAATAATTTGGCTCAAAATTAACTTGAATAAAGTCTTATTAAACTCTCCCCCTCGACCTAATCATCTAAGCAAGAAACAAATTGGACAAAATTATATATATATATATGTATGAAAAAAACACAAGAGCAAATAGAGTCAAGTATATGTTTTAGAAACTCACCCCTCGAAACTTACGAAAATCATATCATCTAAAATTCTGAATTCGTCACTGCAAACAACTCGTGTCTCCTCTATTCGCCTCCATCACCATCCATATCATGTATATGAGCAATGGCGATGATCGCAACGCCGGCTGCTCCCATATCGTTGCTCCCATGATTGTTAGCTACCTCATGGTTTACATGATCAGTATGACCATAACCAACCATGTTGTTAAAGCCTTTACTTTTTTGAGTTGGTTTTGAATATTGTGGAACTCTTTCTTTTGGTGTTGACTTGTGCCTTTCTTTCTTAGTTTTGTTGTTCTTCCAATTAATCATGCAAAAACAACAATTCTTTATCCCCATACCAATTGAATTCCCTCTATTCTCTATAAAGAATGAAATCTCTCAATTATTAACAAGTAACATATGTAGTGTTGCATCAACATTCAAGACATGCACAATAAGGAATTTGCTTAATGATGAAGTGAAAAGGACAAAGGAAATTTCTTCTTCTTTTTGCTTTAGTATACAATGTTGGATTAGTGAGAAACGGAGCCTAATTGACATTATGGCAAGAACATGGCTAATAAACATGTCTATAACTACTCATCTAGGCTGGCTTTCTCTATTAAAAAGTTGTGGGGTCCAAACCTATTTGTGTATTAATATTGGTACACGAGAAACAATTTTTAGAGGTAATAAATATATACATTAACAGAAAGTGATATAATTTTTATTGGCATTAGTTAATTGTCATTGAATTCGATGTCTCTATAGGCTTTAGAGATATTTATAAAAAATGTTAAAATGCCATCGAATATATATTTTTAACAATAAGTATTCTATTGTTGTTAATTAATTTATTATAAAGATCATTTTTATTGTAATGGTACCAAACCCTAGTATTCATACATTGAGTGGCCATATTGAAACCTCCAATGATTTTTCGGCCTACCATATTAGTTTCAAACATATTAAGCTTCTTCAATTGGAGTTAATGCTATTACCTTTCTCCTACTTCGATAGGAAGCAGTGACTTTGTTTTCGCTTTTGGGTTACGCTTTTGGGTTAGACAAAAATAATATAGTCTCTTCAGTAATCGATGTATTGAATTGATGTTTTTTTAAGTTTTATATATTTAAAAACTTTTTAAAATATTTACACGATCAAGTCAATTATAAAACTGATTGCATTAGAATGGAGACTAATTTGTGACCAAATAAATTAATGATTAACATATTATTACTAGGTTAAATTAAACAATGATTTTTTTTTTGGCGACATTTTAACTTTAACTTTCCACCTGACTTGTTTAAGACCACAAGATTAAAGGATATTTTGATACATTTAGCATACGTTTAATTTAGAACCACAAAATTAAAAAATATTCTTTTTTTTCTTAAGTTAAAAGGGCATTTTGATATAATTTTAATTTAGAACCATAAGATTAAAAATTTTCTTTTTTTTCTTAAATTTCGTTCCTAATTAAACTAGGTCATTCTTTTTTAAATGAAAGGAGTATATCTATATAAATTCTCACTATTTATATTGTCCGTCGAAGTCTTGAAACAATTTCGACGTATGAACCATCAACAAGTACAAGTGTAGATAAAGCGCACGATTACCTCAATTAAAACAAATATATTCTCTAGAGTTCATAAATTTTTTAATTTTTTTACGTTTATGAATAATGAGCTACAACAATTCATCTTTTAAATTGCATGTTTTAACTTGAGATTACATACGTAGCATTTGGTTTGTGATAATTATACCTTGTAAAAATATGTTGATCATTTAATTGACTTGTCACTTGAATGTTTTAGCAGAATTTAAATCTTAAATTTAATAACATCTTTATACATACCCCAATTGTAAACAAATTCACTAATTTATTTTAAATGTTTGAAAAAAGATTCAAAAATTGAATTGCACTCCCTAATAATAGTATTTGATTGAATCTTTTAGCCTTTTTATATAATAAAAATAAGTTGATTATTCAATTAGCCAACAAAATTGATTTTTTCAGTAGTTAATAGTTCAAGAAATAAAATTATTAATTCCAACCGAGTTTAAAGAACATAAATACTCGTTCCATTTTTAAAAAAAGAACATTCTTACCTTTTTAGTCTCCTTACTTTAACAATTTTATTAATTTAGAACTTTAATTTAAGATTACTAAATTTAAAAATTTATTTATTTTTACTTCAGTGTCAAATAAAACTAGACTACTTTTTATAAACGGAGAAGGGTCTTAAATACCCTTATAGTATTAGAATTGGTACAAAAATACCCCTCGTTTATCTTTTAGCCTTAAAATACCCTTGGGATTAACCTTTAGGGACATATTTTGCCCTTTTGGCTAACAGACTACTAAATCAATATATTTAATTATTTCATTTATTACGTGGCATGTTGTAATTGGTTAAAAATTTAATTAATTAAAATCTAATTAGTTTGACCCAAACTACCCTATCCACCCAGATCGACCCGACCCATCTTTCAAAACCCAACCCATTCAAATTCTTATCTCCTCCTCCTACGATGAAGAACGAAAATCAAATTAGTTGGACAGATAAATGGGGCAACAAGAATGGTAACAAAAAGATGGAGAAAGTGACGGTGGTAGCGTCGGCGGGGTACGATAAGGCAAAGGCGGCGGCGGCTGTGGTCGGCGCTAGCAAGGTGAAGAGTGGTACCGCCACTGGATTTAAGTGGATTAAGGAGAAATGGCAGAAGAGGAGTTCAGCTAAATAATTTGTTTAAATTAGGAGATTATTTATTATTTGTACTCATTTTCGTTTATGGATTTCAATTTTAATGCATTTCTTTCTGCACAATTGTTATTCTTTTTTATTTTCTTGTTTCGCTTATCATACCAATAATTATTAGCATTTGTATTATTCATTTAAAAAAAAACCATTCAAATAAAATATCCATTACCCATTTCTTTTTTTAAGAAAGGAGACAACAACACAAACCATGAGGATAATGAGAGTGATATCCTGCAAAGCCTCCCAGAAAACTTAACAAATCTGATGAAGAAGATGAACTCCAAGAGAGCTCCAAGAACTGATGATGTTGGGGAAATGTTTATTTTTTTTAAAAAAAAAAGAAATGGGTAATGGATATTTTATTTGGATGGGTTGGGTATTTTGAAAGATGGGTCGGGTCGATTCGGATGGATAGGGTGGTTTGGGTCAAACTAATTAGATTTTAATTAATTAAATTTTTAACCAATTACAACATGCCACGTAATAAATGAAATGATTAAATATATTGACTTAGTAGTCTGTTAGCCAAAAGGGCAAAATAGGTCCCTAAAGGTTAACCCCAAGGGTCCAAGGGTATTTTAAAGCTAAAAGATAAACGAGGGATATTTTTGTACCAATTCTAATAGTATAAGGATATTTTAGACCCTTCTCCGTTTTATAAAACAAAGGAGTATTAATAATTCCAACCGAACCGAGTTTAAAGAACATACATGGGCTATTAACCCTTTTAAAAATATAAATAAACAACTAAAAGAATATTTTAATAATTAAAAAATAAATTTATTTTAAATATTGAAAAAAAACTGAAAATTTGAATCACTCTTTCTAATCACTAAAAAATGATATTTATCCAGCAAAATAAAATTGTTCATACACCATCTCTGAAAAAGGGCTCCCAAAAACAATTACTTCAACATGTCTCCAAACAATAATTTGAGCACAAAATGTTGTTAGGTTGTGGAACTAAATTTTAGGCCGTACTATTTATTCTCTATTTATTTGCTATAATTTAAAATATTTTGAATTATTAATATATTTATACCATTATTGTGGAAATTTACTCACGGTATTATCACGAAATATTAATTTCTCTCTTTCTCGCTCTAGTTCTCTCATCTTTTTCTCTATAAAGTTCTTGTGTTATTCATTTGTGTTCTTCATTCATCAAGTGTGTGTGAATTGTGTTCTTCATTCATCAAGTGTGTGTAAGTGAATTCAATCCTAACAAACGTGTGAAAAAAACAATTTAAAAAAAATTCTATTTCGATATACAATCAAACACTACATTAATTTTTTTTAAATAAATCGATTCAAATAATAGATACTCAGAAAAAAGAAGAAAGATGTATATATGACTGTGAGTTTGTCTCTTCAGTTCAGGTCTCCATAACTTTTCCGCATGGAAAATCTCGGAAGAACGAAAGTTATATTTTTGATCATCATTAGAGACAACAAGAAACGAAACTTCATATTATAAATAAAAATAAAACAAAATAAACCAAGGATTATGAGCCTTAAACACAACAATTAATAAATAAATTTGACTCTCCAATATCCATAGATGATGAAAGAAAACAAAATAATTTAGAATAGTGAAGATGCAGATTTTGTAGAACCTTGGTGGCTGTATTTATGATGGTGAACAGTGGAAACTATTAGAGCCCTAGGAAGCTTGGGCTTGGGCTTTTCATCATATTTTAGCCCATCAGGTTTCTTTCCGTTATGTTTTTGGATGAATCGAAAACGATAACTCGATCCAAAAGAAAAACTTTAATATTGGATTATTGATTAAGCGATTTAAATAATAATTTTTCTTAATATATTGGTTGTAAACGGATGGTTAATAGAGCCGTCAATGAGCTAGACATGTTGGACCTGTCTGGCCTAACCTGGGATTTAATAGGGTTGAGCTATGATTATTGAAGCCCATTTGAGAAAAGAGCTTTTGAGCCCAACCTGATTAAACCTCCTGATTTGTGGGGCTTAAAAAATATCAGTAAGGTCGACCCGTGGACCAATTAAAATTAATTTAAAAATATAATATAATATTAAAATTTAAAATCAAAGAGGTCCAAACTCAAAACAATTAGATCAATAGATATTTATACTTTCACTTGGAAAAAAACTTAATAAATATTATAAACACAATTTTATTTTTGAATTTAATTAAAAAGTAATAACATTAAGATCATGTTATATTGTTTTGTCGATATTTATGATAATATTTTAAAATTATAATTTATAATTTAATTTAATAATTCTAAAAATAATATAATTATTTAAAAAATGGACTGGCCTGGCAAGCCTGTATCCCACGTACTTGTGGGTTGGGCCGGTCGTTTTTTGGCCCACATCAAAAAAGGGCTAGCCTGATCTGGCCCGTAAAATGTTAAAACCTGCATGGATTAGCTCGGATGAGGTGGGCTAGCCCATATTGACAGCTCTGATGGTCAATTAATAAATTACATATATTTCGTTTAAATTATAAAGTCTTTGACTTAGAATTTAGTTTCATATATATGTGTTTGTTTTCAAGCATGATGCAATTTATTAATGATAACTGATAATTAGGGGCACAAAATATTTTTACTTTTTTTCTTTTTTCTTTTTTTTTCTTTTTACAAGAAGGGTGTGTTTAATTGATATTATATTTACATGTTTTGGTTGAAATGAGTTATAGGTAATATAGGAATTTATGAAGTGAAATAATTTATTTTAAGAAATTACTTTTCCCATCGATTAAAGACATATATGTTGCACTAGAAAAATAATGTTCCCAGAAAAACAGAATACACTCGACTAGGAGTGTTCACGATTAAATTGATTCAAATTAAATAAATAAAGTAATATTATTTGAATTTGATTTGATTTTACATTTTTTTTAAATGATAATATTTGATTTGATTTTACACTTTTTACAAAAATTATAATACTTGATTTAATTTGATTTTGTCAAAATAAAGTCCAACAAAACTCTCTATAAATATAGTATAGACCCTAGGACTCCTATTAACACTAATATTCTGGAAAAACCCCATTAACAAGGGAAAAGGGTCTGATATACCCCTCAACTTTGTCATTTGTAGCTGATATACCCCTCGTTATAAAAGTGACTCATATATGCCCTTATCGTTATACAAACGGCTCACATATACCCCTGTCGTTACAAAATGGCTCACATATATCCTTCATTTAACGGAAGTTAAAAAATTAGTTTTAAATTTATATTTATTACTTCTAATTTTTTTTTAAAAAATTATTTAGGTGTATATATGATTCTTCTATCAAAGTTCAAGGTATATTTTAATTTTTTTCATACATAAATTATTTTTTGACTTCTTTTATTATAATTATTTGAATTTCTTATTCTTATTTTGTTTTTTTTTCTTTCATTCCTTAGTTTAAAGAATAAAAAATTAAACTATTTTTTTTGTGTGTATTGTAATTTAATTTCGTATTCGAAGAAAAAATTTGGTCATCTACAATAAGTTTTACAAGAATATTAGTGAAACATAAATAAATTTGATTATTAAAATAATAATTATAAATTGGTCATTGAAACAAAAAAAAGTCAAAAAAAATATGTTTGACGAGGATTAAATTTACTCATATGGGATTATATTTTTTAGAAAAAAATAATAAAAATTTAGATTAAAATTATTATTTTTTTCATTTTCGTTAGAGGAAAAGGGTATATGTGAACCATTTGTTTACAAGTAGGGGTATATATGAGCCACTTTAATAACAAGGGGTATATCAGCTCTAAATGACAAAGTTGAGGGGTATATCAGACCCTTTTCCCCATTAACAATTATGAAAGATTTAGCTATGAAGAATAGGCTTCTAACAAATATACCTGCCTTTTATTGACAATTTATTGTTTTGAGTACAAATAATTTTATTTTAAGCGAGATATAATCAACTAAATATATAGAAGTAAATGACTATGATTAGAACTTTATTTTAATCAATTAGATCTCAACCATTTATTTTAAATTATGACATGTGTCTTCAATCTAAGTAGAACTTAAGGAAAATGTATAGAAGATAAATGGAGAGAAGCCGGATCCGAGTTGAAGATGGTCTCAAAATTATATTTCTTCTCTTGTTGATTTCTCCTACAGGTTTAAACAACACATTGGGATTTTATATTATGATATGAAAATGATGAGATGAAAGCGTTTTGAAATCTTATGATTCTGATAGGCCAACTCAAAGAGAGAAATGCAAGGGGCGTTAGCGGTCTTTTTTGCCTAGCCTGCTACTGGAAGAGAGAGCCGTTGTCATTCTTCGCTTCGTTCGAGAATCAACTGCACATGAATTGACTCTTCTGTAGGCCTTCAAGGAGGAAGCAACGAAGATGGGGATAAAGAGTAAGGATTGAAGCCCCCTTAGCTCTGTCAGGCACTGGACAGGGGTTAGCTCTGTAAATGTGTAGAGCCAAGTGTCATTTCATGAGATGACTTTCAAATTTTCTAAAAGTTATGATTTGAAAATTTTAAATTATGATATGAGATTACTCAAATACGAAGATTTATCCACAAGTTTATATTTTATAAAAGAAACCCATATTTAATTTATATATACCCAGTAGTCATTTGTTTCATATAAGTAATATTTATAATTCAGATAATTACCTTTAAATCGTTCATATCTCTACAATGATTATTTTCGCTAATATAAAATTTATTTTTTCCTTCAAATCAATTTTTAATTTATCATTTATATTCACTAAATTCATTACTTTTATCAAATTTTTTACTATTTTATTCAAATAAATCAATATATATATATAAATGAGAACCATAGAGGAGGTGATGTGGCACCTCTATATGGCCTCCATTTGCATTTAGCTTTTTCCATCTTTTTTTTTTTAAAAAAAATTATTATATATCATAAAAAATTAGTTAAATTTATCACTAATAAATATTTTATTAATGGTGGGTCATTTATAACAAAAACTCTTCATATTTTTTATTTATTTATCTCACTTATAATTAAAAGAGAAACATAATTTATTTATTTTTGACTTTTCTTAATTTAAATGAATTATTTTATTGTAAAAATATATTACTTCATTTATACAAATATACAAATAAATACTTTATTAATGTATGAACATTTATAATAAAAAAAATTCACTATATTTTTTTTCTATTTGTTTATCTCATTTCTAATGATGAAATCATAGTATTATTTTTTTTACATTTTAAGTATTTTTATTTTTATTTTTGAATTTATTCACTAGGAGTTACTACCCATGACTTGGCCCTCTTTAATTTTTACTTTTAATAATATTCATGACTCTCATAATTTTTATATTCATAACCTCCAATTTAAATTTATAAGTTTATGTGTCTTATGGAATTCCTTTATTTTGCCTATAAATTTATATTAGTTTCATGAAGATTCACATTCACAATTATTCTTTCTTTTTTCATCATATAAGTTTGATTTGTAACAAAAAAAGAAGTACATGAAGGTAAGAAATACTTCATTGAAATTTTTATTTTTTATTTCCTCTATTTTTGTCTATATAAATTCGTATTTGATTTGTGAAGGAAACTAACATGTAACCAAAAAAAAAGTACATGAAGTTAATAAATATATCATTCTCAAGTCCTTATCTTTTCATTTCCTTTATTTTGTCTATATAGATTCATATTTATTTTCATGAAGATTCACATACAAAGTTATAATTTCTCTTCTTCATAATACTTGTTTGTGAAATAGCTAACATGTAACAAAAGAAAAGTATATGAATGTAAGATATATTTCATTCTTAAGTCTTTCTTTTCATTTTTATGTACTTAGACATGCTTTCTTAATATATATTTTTATGTTTGTATTATAATTTATCAAGTAAGTATGATTAAAAAAATCTCTTTAATTCTTAACAATGTTTTGTCCGTATGCAATTACTCTTTCTAATAGTTAGTTTTTCATATATAATATACTTTGATTATAATATTTGTTAGATTTCAAGAAATAATTATTATTTAGTATTGTTATTACTATTGAAAAGATAATATTTAAATATATTAAATATGATTTATATTTCGTTCTTTCTTTTGACATAATTATTTTTAGTTCGTATATGCTTTTTTTTATTCAGTTGGTTGCATATATGAATAGTTTGACATATGGATCAAAACATGATGGCGGATCTCTTTGCAAAGGAAGATGGTACAAGGAAAAAAAATGAAGCATAATTAGAGATTATTTTTTCACTTTGAAATTTATTAGCAACTTAGTTACTTTTGCTAGAGTTTTTAAAATTTTGATTTATGTAAATAATTTAGCTAAATGTATTATATTGTCAATGCTAATCATTTGATCCTTTAGTATTCTATTTTCTCTTTGTTATGAAAAAAATAAATATAATTATTTCATTTTAACAACAACAAAATTTATGATGATTAGTTTCACTTTTATTATAAATTATAAAAAGTAATTGAAAAATATATTATTATTTTCATGATGTCATTTTTTGCGTATGTAACAATCTGTCGTCGTTCTTTTTGCTTTGAAATGTATTTATAATTTTTATGTAGTCACCAATTATTATATTTTCTCTGTTCATTTTTTGTATTTTCACACCTTTTTTTATTTTTTTATTTTACAAATAAAATCAATACATAATTAGTAGTACATTTAGTGGCTAATAAAATTATACATTTGAATTATTTATAACTCATGTCTCTTCATCTTACTTGTAAAGTTTAATACTAAATATGAATCATGACTTTATATGCTTCATTTTTCGTAAATCTTATAAGTATTTAATTAATGTTTAAAAAATATAATAACCAAATGTAATAATAAAATAAAAGAAAACAATTTTGTTTTGACGAAATCAGAGTTTGGATAGAACATCACTACTCCTAGAAAAGATAGAGAAAATTAAAATATCTAAAATATTTTCAACCTAATATAATATATTGTTATTTCAACATATTATCCCTTATTCCATTTACTTCACCACGGTGAATATTTTGTTCTAATATTTACATATACAAAACAAAATATTTTATATGTTTTAAAAAAGTCTATGATATCGCAGACGAGGAGAAATATAAATATTATCTATATATTCGATACTAACCTAAATATTATATATTTCATATTATTATCTTATAAATATTTCATATAATCGCGCGAAGCGCGAATAGTTTCACTAGTGTTTAATAATAATAAAATCTCATCATTATATTGAGTGGATAAGACTAACCATTGTGACATTAATTGAAAAAATAATTTTCTTAGCTAATAACAGCTTGAATCTTATTAATTTTATTTTATCGTTTAATTAAAATTTGATCAATAAATATTTATTTTAGAATAGCTTTGTGATAATGTATCATTCAATTTTATAAGCTTTTGTTTATTTTGTAAAATTATATAAGCAATTGAGAAAGCTTTGATAATTTTTCAACTTCTGAAATAATTATGTTAATGAAAAAACATACAACAAAAGAAATTCAAACAAAACTTATAACTTTATATCATGATTTCATATCACATTGTTAAGAAGCCTAAATCTTTGGAATCATGATAATTCAACACCCAAGACCTTTCAATAATGATTTGTTCATAATCTAATTCACTTGAGAGATTAGAGAAGCTACTAGAGGAACTAATTAAAATTAGTACATAAATTCTATAATTCCATTTTTTAACGTACTTGGAATAACATTTCTTTTTTATCTCAATTCAGGTAACACAATTAAAATTTCAAGAGTTCAATCAAATTTTTCGTTGACCAAATATTTTTAATATATATTTTTAAAAAAATTTAAGTTGTTTATTATTGTAATTTATAGTGTTTTTACGTAACTCTTAAATATAAAAAAATTTATTTAAAAAACTCAATACTTTTATATTCAATTCCATGGTCAAAGTTTAGAAGTTTTAATGTTGAAACTATGTAACACCAATTAGGGTATAATGAGTTATATATTTTACAAACATAACATAAACAAGAAGCACCAGTGGTCTAGTGGTAGAATAGTACCCTGCCACGTACAGACCCGGGTTCGATTCCCGGTTGGTGCAATTGAAGTTTGCGGGGATAGCTCAGTTGGGAGAGCGTCAGACTGAAGATCTGAAGGTCACGTGTTCGATCCACGTTCACCGCATTCATTTTTTTTTTATTCAAGTAAATTTTCGTAATAGTAAAGATAAAAATCATGTTAGCGCTCTATAATTATAATTTTGTTATATCTATATGTGCTATGTGTTACTTTGAGTTTAGCCAACTATCCTATTTATTCAGCCATGTTAGAAACAACTCAAAACTAACGTTTACTCTTTTTTTTTAAAAGTAAATTTAATAATAGTAAAGATAAAAATCATGTTAGCGCTTTATAATTATAATTTTGTTATATCTATATGTTCTATGTGTTAGGCTTGAGTGGAGCGAGATTGAGAGAGAGCAGAGAGGCGAATGAGTGGAGAGATGTGAATTTTATATGCATATCAGTTTAATAATTATATATATGTAACCACTATGTTTATCTATCAATGAACAATGATTCTCTTTGTATGTTTATATAAAATCTGAATTCGTATACATTTGAATTAAGTTGAAATATTTGGATAGTGGATACATTGACATTAAAGGCCTGTTTGGATTGATTGGTTTTTAAATATCAACTTATGGTTTTTGGCTTATTTTTGTAATTTTAGCTTTAAAATAACTGTGTATAAGCACTTTTTAACTTTAATCAAACACTTCAAAACTGCTTAAAAACACATAAAATAAGTTGATCCAAATGGACATTAACTCAGTTACTGCTTAAATGATTATATATTTTTGTCCCACTTTTAAAGGGAGAAAATAGACCTCCAAAAACTTGATGAAGGCTCCCAGAGCATGAGAGCAATGAATGAGAGAGATTTCAGCATAAAAGAGGTGAAAGCCGATGGGCTAATGTAGATGATCCAGAATGTTCTAGAAGGATACATTGGGTTGATGTGGTTTTGTGTTTTTTAAAGTTATTTATGTATGCATATTCATTGTTTTATAGTATTGTTTGTGTAATGCATGTGGGAGAAAATATTGAAAAGAATATGAAATGATTCTTGATAATCTCACACAATAAACTTGTTCATTTTACTTGTGATTTCAAGTATTATTATTCATTAAAAATGTGATTTCATATGACGTTTGTGATTATTGTCTGGCCTGAATATCACACCTGTATATAAATATTAACGATTGTCTTGAATATCATGTCTAGTATGAATAATAACAGTGGTTGGCTCAGGTGCCATGTAGGTACACTAATAATTTGTGTGTATGTTTCATGAGAAAATCAAATTTAAATGTTGGTTCTATGAGTGATTTGAATTTACTACTTCATAATGTTATTATTGCATATTAGTCTATACAAGTGGCCATAATTTGTGTCTAAATGTAGAGATGATTTTTAAATAGATCGAAATTGCTTGTTAAATACTATAGATGATGTCTTAGGGATTCTTGAGTGGTCTGGGTTACTTGGAAGATGAGTTGGACTCAGATATGAATTTGGGTTTGATCATGTGAAACATGTTTCATATTGATAAAAGAAAAAAATTTGATGATGGTGAACATGAAAAAAGATCACAAATATATCTTCCATAATTATTTAGGCTTTCAATTATAATTACTTTCCTATTTAATATTTATTTATGGGATAATGCTCAAGTATCCCCTCAACCTATGCCCGAAATCTCAGAGACACACTTATACTATACTAAGGTCCTATTACCCCCCTGAACTTATTTTATTAATAATTTTTTACCCCTTTTTTTGCCTACGTGGCTATATCTTGTGGGCCCAATGATGGTTGACTTTTTTTTCAAACTAGTGCCACGTAGGCTAAAAAGGGGTAAAAAATTACTTATAAAATAAGTTCAGGGGGGTAATAGGACCTTAGTATAGTATAAGTGTGTCTCTGGGATTTCGGGCATAGGTTGAGGGGGTACTTGTGCATTTTCCCTTTATTTATTAAATAGGAAAGCCATATTCTGAAGCTTTTCCTTTAAAGAGCAAAGAGCATTTATCTAAACGTAAGAGTAGGTGTCTGCGCGGCCTGATGGATTAGACCGTGACAATCTAAATTCTAAATAAGGCAATTCTCTTATAATTTAGTTAAATATCCTTATTTAGACAATATTGTTAAATATGGTGCTCCTGATTTAGAACAAAAAACAAAATCAAATAAAATGGAACATCCAGAAAAGAGAACTATTTCACTATGCTAAAATTCTTTCTGAAGTAAATTGTTATATCTGTATATTAATTTAAGCATTAAAATCTGGATGAGTCAAATCAAATGAATAAAATAAAATCAAAACAACCAGATATAGATTATAATAATCCAGGTAAAACTCTAACTGAAATTAAAAATACTAAGTAAGGTAATGCACTTTTAAATACGTTTTCTCCCTAATGATCTAATTAGCAACATAAATAATTGCATAGAATGAAAGGCTAAAACAATCTCCCCGTTTTATCTCATGCAATGTTTATTTTCAGCTTGAATATTTAACTCACTCATTTAACGATATGTTCATGATTTAAATAAAAATCGATTCAAATTAATATATCAAATCAAACTGATCAAATAAATCCATTTTATTTGGGTTTGATGTCATTTGGTTTTAAATTTTAAAAAAATTGATAGTATTTAATTTGAGTTTGATTTTATTAAAAAATGAAAAAATAATCGAACCGTTAAGTTATATATATATTATATAATTTATTTATACATGCATAATATATAATTTTTATAAATAATTTTCAATATCTTACATATATGTTTTCATCCAAATTTATTTATGAAAGCAAAGCCAAAAACATCTGAGATCGAAATATTTATCTTATTGGTTTCATATATATGAGTATTTATAACAATTTTTTGTGGGATTAGGAATGTCATTGTTTCTACCTTCTAGGTCAAAATGGTGAATTTTGAAATTTTATTCACAATAAATTTAGTGATTGATAGTTTTGTTTGTTAGTTGTTCTAATTATTTTTTGTTTTGAATGATTTTTTTTTAATTTTTTTTATTTGTATATATTTTATAACCGAATCGAAATCGATAACAACCAAAATGATAAATGTATGTATATATGTAGATATTTGATTTAGCTTTGTTTTGATAAATTTAAAAAAAAATTAATTTTAATCAATAATTAATCCAAATCGATCCGTGAACAACCCTACACCCATCTATGCAATTATCTTTTTATATTATTTTATGTATGTAAAATCTAAATAGATATTAGATTTCTGAGTATTAATAATAAAATTAAATTGTCTTATTCTTCTCTTCTATTTCATCATATTGAACATTATTGACTTAACACTTTTCACTTTTATTTTTCTCTGACATAATATTATTTTATATAGGTAAATTTTGCCACATGGATGTTATTTTTTCCCTGAATATCATGATTTTAAGTAAAAAAAAAATATAAAGATTAATAATGTAGCCTAAAATAGGTATTTGAAAAAATTAATTGACATGTATAATGTTTTTCACTCTTGCAAAATAAATCCACCGGGAGAAAAACCTTATAGGAAACAAAGAGTCATGTTATATTCAAAATACATTGTAAAAGGTATAAGCGATCATTGTTAAAAAAAAAAAAACTAAATTGCGATCAAACTACATAAAATATAATGGGAGAAATTAATTGATTTAAGGGTGTACAAAAATTGAATTGGTGAATAAATTAAATCGAAAATAATGTTATTGATTTATTGTTATTGGATTATTCGATCAACAATTATTTAATGAATTTATAAATAATGATTATTGAGTTGTGATTAGTTCAATATTATTTTTTTAATATTGGTTATTGGTTAAAAATATAATAATTTACTATTTTAATTTTTAGTTATACATATATATCAAATAAAAAATATTAATATAATCACAATATTAGACTATAATTATAGTCTATAAGGACCCTACACGATTGATATTACTTAACTTTGCTCTCTGCATTTATCGTTTTCGGTTTTAGTATTACTCTAGTCATTAGATTCACAACGTCAAAAACTTAAATAACTAAGAACGATGAAGGTTAGGGTTTGCAACAACGACGACAAGTATTAGGCAACGGCTAGAGTTGTGAATTATGAGTATTTGTCATACTATTACTACACTAAGCAGAACTTTTGCACTCATGAGTGATTTCATTTCTATTCTTTTTGGACAAGTCATATATTTATTTTAAAAACATGTTCTTATTGATTAAACCAAAAGTCAATATTCCTTCCGTTTCAAAAAAAATGTCTCTATTTCCTTTTTTAGTTTGTTTAAAAAAGAATGACCCCGTTTCTTTTTTGGCAACACTCCAACTTTAATTTTCCATGTGACATGTTTAGTACCACAAGATTAAAAGGCATTTCGGTACATTTGACATAACTTTAATTTAGAACCACAAGATTAAAAAGTCTTCTTTCTTTTCTTAAACTCCGTTCCAAGTCAAACTAGGCCAATCTTTTCGAAACGGAGGAAGTAACAAATATCTTTTAGATTTAATTATTAATTTAACATATTTAAAAATAAAAAAATAAATCAATAATACTTAAAACCAAACCGAACCGAATCAATCGATTCAAACCTCCTAATCTATTACTTTAAGCAATAAAATCTGGATAAGTCAAATCAATGAATAAAATAAAATCAAAACAACTAGATATAGATCATAATAATCCTGGTAAAGCTCTAACTGAAATTAAAAATACCAACTAAGGTAATACACTTTAAATACGATATCTCCCTAATTGCATAGATAGAAAAGCTAAAACAATCTCTCCCTTTTATCTCCAACAAGGTCTATTTTCCGCTTGAATATATCACTCACCTATTTAGGGATGTTTTACTATTTGAATAAAAATCGATTTAAATTGATAAATCGAACAAAATATATTTAAATTTGGATTCAATTTTTAAAAACCAATAGTATTTAATTTGGGATTGGTTTGTTAAGAAAATCAAAGAAATAACCGAATTGAATGGATATATTATATACTTATGTTTTATTATTATGCATGCAAAATATATTACTTTTATAAATAATTTCGAATATCTTAGATAAATGTTTTCATCAAAATTTTATTTATGAAAGCAAAGTCACGAACGTCCAAGATAAGAACATTTTGATTTCAGATATATATATATATATATGAGTGTCTATGATATTTTTCGGTGGAATTAGAAATGTCATAGTCGCTTCATTCTAGGCAGGTAAAAATGATAAATTTTGAAACTTTATTAACAGTAAATTTAGTGATAAAAAGCTCTATAAATGCGTTGTTTTGCACAAAGCCTTTTCAATTCATTCAAAAATTCCTCCCCTCCCCCCCAAACAATGGCCAATGTATTAAGCAAGAAATTCCTTCTTTCTTTCCTCCTCATTTGCTTGGTGTTGTCCCCACCACAAGCTAGGGCGGTGATAACATGTGACACGGTATTCAACGACTTGAAACCGTGCCTTAATTACGTGTTAGTTGGTGGAAATGTGCCCACAGAATGTTGCAACGGGCTTAAATCTCTTATTGCTAATGCAATTACCACCGCAGATCGCCAGAGCACATGCTCGTGCCTGAAGAGTCTCGCCACGACCGCGACGGATGAACAAGTTGATCGTGCCGCTAGTCTCCCCGGAAAATGTGGTGTCAAAGTTCCTTTCAAGATTAGCCGTGATGTTGATTGCACAAAGGTGAAATGAAAAAAAAAAAAAAGAAGAGGTTGATCTATTATGTAAATTATATATATGACGTATCACTTATATAAAAATTATAAAGTAATTATTTTGTTTGTCTATGGGTTTATCTGTAAATTAACGTTTATTTATGGGGATCACCTCAAATTAATTATACAATTATTACCTTATATAATTCTAAAAGGACGCTTTGTTGAAAACAATTAATTTTATTGTTGGATCAAGGATATATTAAATCGGTAATTTCTAAAATAATTAAGTTTTTAAAATTTGGGATAAGTCATTTGACCACGAACTTGCCTCTCTCCCTCAAAATTATGGATAATTTTGTGCCAAAAAAATAAAGGAAAATGTTATATGTATATAAAAAACTATAACGAAAGAAATATATTTGAATCGAATATGTAACGATCAATATATTTAAAATTATTTTAAAAAAATATATTGGTATTTTAAAAAAGAATGAAACAAACTTTAATAAGAGACCAGGGTCAAAAAATACCATTTTTACTTTTGTTTATTAGTTACATGCATATAGAAAAAAAAGTACTTTTTAATAAATAATTATCAATTTTGGTGATACTTTTTATTTATTATCATTTTTAGTTATATTATATTAAATCTATAATATATTTTAAAAGTGAATTATATATGTATTATAATTGTATTTTAAATATATTATGTTTGTTTGGAAAGAAATTAACACATTATAGTGTATTAATATGTGACAAATCCATCAATAATAAATTGTTCTCTGTAATATATATTAAAATTGTATTTTATATATATATATATATATATATATATATATATATATATATAAATACTATATGATTTTTTTAATATCATATATTTACGTAAGTTTCCACTAAATTGGTACTCCTACTATCACCAAACTTAACACATTTGTCCCTATTTGGATACACTTCTCAAATCAACTAACATTATTAGTTGAACGGAAAAGGGTTTAAAATATCTTTAAAGTATAGGAAAGGGTATAAAATTATCATTAATTCATCTATTGGCTTTAAAATATTCTTCTTATTCGTTTATTGGCTACAAAATACCCTTCTTATTCATCTTTGGATTTAAAATTGACCACTTATTTAACGGTTTTGAATTTAAATTGTTTAAATATTTTTTTTAAATACTTGGCACTCAAGTATTGGTTATTATTTAATTTATTAACGAAAAGGCCCTAAAATACCCTCGAAGTATTGGAAATGGTACAAAACTATCCTCCATCTACCTATTGTCTCTAAAATACCCTTCTCATCCACCTTTGAGTTCAAAATTAACCACTTATTTAATGGTTTTAAATTTAAATTGTTTAAATATTTTTTAAAAATATTTGGCGCTCAACTATAGGTTATAATTTAATTATTAAGATCATTTATAAACCAACCACTACCCACTCATTACTAATTAAAACCCACAGAATAATTAACCAATTCTAATATCAAATCGCCCTAAACACGACGAAATTATTGATTCCTGAAAATGACATTCAAAATTATTTGAGTCCGAATTAAAGCCCCAATTAAATTTAGGTTGAACCGCTTATTTAGGAGGACACTTTCCATATGATATTCTTTCAAGCTTGAATTCGAAATTTATGATTTAAGATAAAGAAGTAGTACTTTCCGAATTAATTCATGTACTTTTTTAACATATAATTTTATAAATATTTATGATTTGTTTTAAATATTAAAACTTTAATATAATATTTTTAAAAGAAGTTATCTATTAAGTAACATCACATAATTGAGACGAAGAAATAATTAAGATGAACATAGTCGAACTTTTAAGTTTATCGATAATTTTTATTTAGACACTTGAATTATAATATGTTTTGATTTAGGACTTGAATGTATGATAATGTACTTCTATAGACATTTTCGTCTCAAATTTTTAGGAACACTCATTGGTAGTAGCTTTCATGTTGTTGTATTAGTTGAGACGAGTTTAGTAATTGGGTGGGGTTTAATTAGTAATGGGTGGCAGTGAGTTGATTTATAAATTATATTAATAAGTAAAATTATAACAAATAGTTGAGCTCCACGTATTTAAAATTTTATTCAAATAATTTAAATTTAAAACCATTAAATAAGTGGTCAATTTTGAACCCAAAGGTGGATGACAAGGGTATTTTGGAGCCGATAGGTGGGTGAAAAGGGTATTTTTGGGCCAATAGGTGAATGGAGGATAGTATTGTACCATTTTTAATACTTCAAAGGTATTTTAGGCCCTTTTCTGATTTATTCATATCATTTATAAATCAACTTACTACCCACTCATTACACTCAATATATGATAGAAAACTCTTATTTAGTGATAAGATACATCAAATTGTTTATAACTGCATGCTTTAAAATATTTTTCCTTGAACTGAGGATTCATCACAAATAATCTCTTTACCTCTAAAAATTTTTAAAATTTTTAGGGTGTGTTTGGTATGAAGGAAAATATTTTTCATTCAAAAATTAAATACTAAAAATATTTTTCGAAAAATATTTTCTATTCTCCAATCAAACATGAGAAAATAAGTCAAATATCTACTTATTTTTCAGAAAAACATTTTCCACGGAAAACATATTCCTTCGTGCCAAACACACACTTAGCCTCTACCATAAAAAGTCTATGGCAAAATTAGATAGTATCAAAACTAATGAAGTAGCCTTGTTGGACCAATCAAAATTTTACTTATTGAAGGCATCTATGAGGGATTCACTAATAACTACATAACCTTTTATAAACCTCAGTGTAATATCTCAGTAGCCCAAAAATCCCCTCAAACATATCTTGTATTAGGGTTTTGGCCAAGCTTACACTGATTCTATCTACTTTTGGATCAATTGAAATGTAACTGTCATGATTCGAATCTTGAAATATAATTCTATCTACTTGTATATATAACATTTTTATCCGATGACCACTATGTGGCTACATCACTGCTAGATCGCAATAAGAAACTTGATGAGCTACTATCCACAAGGTGAACCCTCTAAGTTATGACATGCGAATAACAAAGAATAAAGAAAAGAAAAAACTAATACTATAGTTGTCTCATTAGATAATAAATTATATATGTGATTTCAATTTCCATTATAACTTCCTATAATAAGATTTTTTTTAGCTACTGTTTTAGCCTCATGGTTATTATAATTAATATGTATTTACATTTAGCAACTTTTTTCTTCTTGTTAGGCTTAAGATATTATTTTTGATTTGGCAGGCTGATAATTAATAATTTTAGTTATTATTATTTTTCTTTATATTCTTCAATTGTATAAATGTATTTTCATTAGGTTGATAAATTATTATTTGAGCTAGGTGGGTCATTTATTTATATATAGTAACTAATATGAATAGTCTTAAACCTTATCCAAATATATATTTAATATTTCTCTTGTTTCCTAATCATGAATTATGTAATGGCTTGAACAATACATATATATGTATCAATTTATGCATACAATCATCAATCCATCTGTATCTATATGCTCCTAATAAGCAATCAAAATCCAATTTTTTTATCACAATAAATACAATTGAAAAATAATAATAATAATAATAATAATAATAAATCAACATATATACTCTGTGTGTGTGTGTGATGTGTTATGTCATTTTAACTGACCAAAAGAAAGAAAAGTAAAATTAAAAATCATTATTTTTTAAAAATATAATTGTAAAATGTTACATAAATGCTAGGACAAGTACAAGGAATAGTTAAGATTAAAAGAATGTTTTGTATAGTTTACTAGGGTACTAACCACAAGAGTCCATACTTTTAGGTATCAAAATAATAAAATATAAATAATTTTTTTTTTTGTGGTAGTACCTCTATATAAATATATTCCCTTGCCATAGTTCCTTCAATACATTCAACAACTCATTGATCATTCAATTACTAATCCCTACAATGCTTACAAGCAAGAAATTACTTCTTTCTTTCCTCCTCATTTGCATGGTGGTGACACCACTATCGACTAACGCAACGACGATAACATGCAATACGGTAACAGATAAAATAAAACCATGCCTTACTTATGTGATGTCTGGTGGACATGTATCGAAAGAATGTTGCAACTCTTGCAAATCATGTTTAGGTAACGCGACTACTATCTTAGACCGTCAAATTCTTTGTTCATGTGTAAATGAAATTCTCTCCACCATCACTGAAAAACAAGTCAATCGTATCGCAAGTATCCCTAAAAAATGTGGTGCCAAGTTTCCTTTCAAAATTAGCAAAGATGTTGATTGCTCAAAGGTATATTGAAGAAAAAAAAGAGATAAAAGAGTGATTTTAGTGGTCACTCTTTCTATACTGTACATAGTAAATAAAAATGATGTTTAATTTCCTTGTTGTGGTTTATGTGTAATTAAAGTATATTTGAGGGATCAACTCAAATATATTTTGCTATGTAGTTTGATTATCCTTATGAAGAATAAAATGGGACCCTCATAGAGGTATCTATGAGAATCTTTGAATTTAAAGACCTTTGAGTAGATATATCCTCCATTCAAAAAAGGGAAAATGATCAAAAATATCTCTCAACTTTATTTTATTGGTTAATTATGTCCTTACTTTTAAAGTGAAATTAATTTTGTTTCTATCGTATTAATTTTACCATATACACCCCTCACTTAACGGAAAGCGACAAATCAATTTAAATCAACCTGAATCTTAAGAAATAATTCGTTATCCATTTTTAAAACCCATGCCCGACCCTTTAAATACTTAACCCATGAGGTAAGTTTGAAGAGGAAACAATCTAAAAAATCAAACAAAGCGCAAATATCCGTTTGCAATTTCTCATTTGCCTTGTATTATTTATCTTATTATTTTTACCATAGTGACGAGACAAGTTATTTTATATACGTTATGAGATAACTTATTTCAAAATAATTAATCCTAAAATAAGTAAAGCAAACATTTTTGATGAAAAAGATGTTGCTACACAAGAAGAAATCAAATGACACGATTTTGTTTTTTTTTTATAGATTTTATCGTTTAATGATATGATACTGATATTTATGATGACATAAAAATAAGTGTAAAATACTTTTTATCATGAAGTAATTACACTAGTCTTATAATATATTTGTTACATTTTAAAATAATTTAGAGCGGGTAATATGACTCATAAATAATTACTAATTAGTTATCCTACTGATCCATTGGTTGATTAGTTCTGCTAATTTTAGACAAATAATAGACCCCACTTGTTCTAATTAAAGTTAGGTTTACATCTCCCTCCTTTATAGGTATATTTATATTTGTAGTCTCATGGTGCATATTCATAATTTTTATTAAGGAATTCAAAAATTAAAATATAATATTTAAGATTTGAATTTGAAATTTTAAAAATAATTTTGAATTTTTCTAAATTACTGAATTAAGCTCTAGTCTCGTGCTTAGAGAAATATATATACTAAAATATTAAAAATATCTTATATACTGTGTAACTTTTTATTAACGGGTTCAAATGAATACCCACCCTCTCTTAACCAATTTTACATTATTAGCTGCCGTTTTAGCCTCATGGCAATAGTATTTAATTATGTTTAGCAACATTTTTCTTCTTGTTAGGTTTTAAATAATTATTTTAAGTGGGGCAGGTTTATGACTGTGGCAGATCTAGGGGAATGGGGTGCTCACCTAGATCTTATTGAAGAAAATGACATTGCATTTTTAAAATGCTTTTTATTTTTAATTACATATATAAATTTTAAATTCTTGAAGTGTTTTAGAGGTTCAAACATTACCTTGAGGATTAAATTTCAAAGAGATCGTCAAGTTAATTAATGTTAGTTAAAAATTTTATTTTTTTTAATGTAAGTTCTTTTAAAATAACATAACAACAAAATATATCATTTGAGGTTCGAACCCCTATCTTTATTATGAAAGGATATATTTCTACTAGAGATCTCACATGTAACGACATATTCCGTCATTAAATCCTGAAATGATATGAGGGGGGAAAGGGCCTAGATGGTGGGGTTGGTAGCGAAAGGAGGTGGATGAGTTGAGATAGAATGTATGAGTTCAAAGGTCATATTACTTGGTATTAAAGGTGGTGACTAAAATAGCCGGGTTTAGTTATATCTCCGAATTTTATGTTTTTTTTTTATTATTTGCATGACATTAAGTGGTGGATTTTGATTGATAAATGATACGTGTGGTTTGTACTAATACTAGTCTTGTTATATCACATGGCATAGTCTGATTGCAGGAACATTAATATTTCTAATATAAAGATGATATCTGATTGGTCTACCTCTCTTCTTTTATGGTGGTAGTTATTTCTTATTAATATTAAATATTTTATTTTCTTAGAAGCTCTTATACCTTTTTCCAGACTAGTTCCTTAGAAGGGTTTTGTGTATTTCTTAATGATTTTTATGCTGATCAAGTTTAGAGTGTTTTTGTATTTAAGGAGGTGATTAGTTTATATTTGTTTACTTCTACATTACTTATTTTAGATTGAGTATAAGAGTTTTTCTATATAGGTCTTAGAGTAGGTGTCGAGATGATCTTGTGGGTTGGGACGTGACAACATAAAATATCGAAAACTTAATTACTAAATCAAAATAATTTTTTGCAATTTGCTATTCAGTACGGTATTGAAAATTAAAATTCTAAAATTACAATATTTGAGTTTGAGTTTGTATGAGACATTAGTACCATTTGGTATTCGATATATACCGGATACCAAATTATTTACTTAATGAAGGTATATCAATAGGTTAATTATTCATTAGTACAAGTCCAAAGAGAAAGTTAAAGACTAAACATAAACAATGCTAATACATGTCTTCTAGTTGTGTCAATTTGCTTTTCTTGATGTATTATTACCTGTTGATATTCTATTATATCGTGCCTCTACATAGAAATATAAAAATGATTTGAGCGATAGTATTAACTTCGTAATACAATTGTCTACAATTTTAATATGGTATTATTGAATACCATACTAAATCAAAGTTTGATTTATTGATTACTGAATTAAAATTTAAATATTTGATATCTACTTTAAATTATTAATTATCGAATTACCGAATCCAATTATGAATTACTGAACCCAAAATTTAGAAATTTTGAACTCGAAAAATATATTAAAGAGGTTGGTATTTTGAAAAAATATATTAATTTTTTTAAAAACAACTTATGAAAGTCGTTATTTTTCCAAAATTCTTTTTAAAATAAATCGAATTCCAAAGGTCAGTTTGTATTTTCTTGATTTTTAGCATTAAAATATGAACTTCTAAAGATCGATTGTGTGAGTGGAGGGCGAGGGGGATATTAAAAAATTGTTTTTCAATTCAACATTAGAATAGTGACTATGCTTAAATAAAATAAGACAATAAGAAAAAATAGAAATTTCTATCACAAAATTAATTGATTATCTTTTGCAAGTCGAAAGATATATAAATGTCACAGTATACATCTTAAAACGTCCCGATATATTAATTGCGTCTCAGTTTCGGATATATTCTTCAACGTTCCAATGTATCACGTCTCGATTTTAAATAAACCACTCAACGTTCCAATACATCTTATACGTTCCAATACATTGTGTAAAGTGATGTATCTAAAAATAAGAGAGAAAAGGGATTCTTGTAAAAAAATTCAAATGGTAGAAAATTTTTAAAAATATAGTAAAATAAATTGTGTATTTAGATAATTTTTCCTAAATATCATGCTGTAACCTAGCTTATGGTCTATGTGATGATTGAGGTTTTGTAGGGAATAACGTGTAAAATACACTTATGGGAGACTAATATATATATGCATTCTCTTTCTACTAATATAACTCCTACAAAGTACAAAGTGTAGTGACTCTACAATGCTAATTAGCAAGAAAGTACTTCTATCTTTCCTCCTCATTTTCATGGTGGTGGCACCAACATCGGCTAAGACGAGGGCGATCACATGTGATATCGTACATAATATCATGCATCCATACTGTCATGGATATGCATTGTTAGGTGGAAGTTTTCCATCAGAATGTTGTAACGAGGTTAAATCTCTTATTTCTAACGTAACAAATATTGCAAATCGTCAAAGCTTGCATGAAGCTTTTAGCTTACACAAAAGAACAAGTAAAACGTCTAGCTAGTATCCCTGGGAAATGTGGTGCCAACCTTCCTTTCAAAATTGGCAAGGATGTTGATTGCTCAAAAGTGAAGTAAAGAAAAAAAATGATGTTTTCATTGTTATGATTTATGTTTATATTATAGGAAATCACCTCAAATAAATAATGATATGTTGTATGATTATTTTTATGAAGAATAAAATGGACCCCTTTTTATAGTTCTCTATGTATGATTCATTTTTACATTTTCCAAACTCCATCTATAATAGAAA
The DNA here is from genome assembly GCF_001406875.1 of Solanum pennellii. NCBI lineage: Eukaryota > Viridiplantae > Streptophyta > Magnoliopsida > Solanales > Solanaceae > Solanum > Solanum pennellii. Next base: position 919,883 of record NC_028642.1, read on the forward strand.
ACTATTTTTGTTCAATTTTCTTGAATTTGAAAGGGAAGTGATCAAAAGAAGAATTTCTAAAGACTTATTTATTAATAGTATTTGATGAAATACTCTTTTTTATAAAAGGTTAATAATAATGTTTAAATGTTAGATGTAATAAAGAAAATGATTTTGATGTATCATTGGTTCACAAACCTTTAAGGTCATTTGTTCTATGAACTCAAAAAGGTCATAACAGGAGAAAGATAATAACATGACCCCTCAACGGACTTCTAGTGTCGAATCAGCAGCAACTAGGATAATAATAAAGCGTTGGATCAAGTTATTCTTTGGTGGCAAGGTAATAGCTATGAGTGGTCATCAACTTTTAGAAAAGAGTAGCAGAATGAAACCTATTATTGGACATTATAACTGTATGATCATTACACTTTGAACAAAGTTATTCTATTCCGCCTCTTAGTAAGAGATAAAAATACTCAATAGCATAGTGATACACTTATACAAAACAGTATCCTCAAACACACGCAATGAAACAGTAGACAATCAAGGTAAAATTCAATCTGCGAAATAATTTGATCTATGGACAGCATTATTGTTGTAAAGGTATAAGTGCCAGAGGAATCACTACCACAAGACATAGGGATCCAAACACCTAAAGTGAAGATGACAAGAAATTCTCCATTGGTAACAAATGGTTATCCATTAGCAGTAAATTTCATTTAATGGAAAACACTGTTGAAATGTATCATCAATTAACCCATGACCAGAAATATAACCTTCTAAGTTTTCCAACATTGGTGATGAACATCTCATAAATACCTATGTGGACTTCCATTGACAGTACATCATAAGTTAAAACAAAACCTCAACTTAGAATCTAGCTGCAGAGACAAATCTGGCCAAGAATACAAATCAACATTGGGCAATTTTCTCTAATCAGAGCCAGTGAAGAATCCATTTCTCAATAGGAAACTACATGAAGCTTCTACCCAATAGTTTAACCATGAAAACATCACTTCTCCTTGAAAAGGTACAGCAGCAGCATCTATATACAAAGGTCAAGTACGTCTTGTCCGTATCAAGCATTTGTGCCTGGGTCACTGATCACACCCAGGAAATCATCCTTTATCGTACCAATACAGAACTGAAATAATACGACATGGAAAACATGTTAGGGAGTGAAAGAATCCATGCAATGCTAGTAAATAAAAAGCTTGGAGTTCTTAGTTTTGCCAGAAACTCTCTTTGGGACTGTGGTCTGTTTTTAGGAAAAGGTTGCAGTACCTATAATCTGTTTCTAAGAAAATGCACAAAATAAAAAGGAGTTGTTGACATACAATTTCTGTGGCATCAACACGTGTTCCGATAATCTTCAATCTAACTTCACTTTCCTTCTGAATTTTAACCTACAAAAGATGAATAAATGAAACTACTGAATCACAGCTACAAGCTGATCTTCTTCAAAAGAAGAGATAAGTAAGGAGAGCAAACAAATGGCATACCGAACCATCTGAAGTTGTATAATTTGGCACATCCCCCGACTGAAACTCCATGTCATCAGGTATCAACTGTTGAAAATCCAAGGGTCAAACATAAACAGATGTGAGAAAAAGGCCTATATAAGCTTTTGCATGCATAGAGGCTTTATGTCTTGTAGGAACAAATAAGAAACTTCTATATGCATCAACTCGAGTGCTTCATAGCACAGTCTGGGAGTTCTTGAGGTTTCTATTTGGATATTTGGTCAGGAACCAAAGAGTTTCCAATTTTTGCTTGGCTAACCAATTCAACTGATCTCATTGTTTTTAACCATATTATAAAATATACTTAACGTAATACTTTCTTCATTTACAGGCTGAAGCAACCGCAAAACTATTCTGTTGATTGCTTTCCAGAATTGTTCTCTTTCGTCCGCACTGTCTGTCTACATAGCTAAATGAGATCAAATGCACTGTAGAGGAACTAAAGAACGAGTTGGGTCATGGAATCACAGAGCACAAAAGCCTGACGCATTAGTAATGCTTTCCTTTAGTTGCCAGGATAATTTTTTAGCTAGATATCAAGAAAAAATCTTATCGGATAAAAGGAGCTTACGATATCAAAGACTACAGAACAAGTAATCTGGTGGTCCTAAAAATCTCTGGTTGGTGGATCTAAAATATACCAAAGTGCCATGACTTAAAGACTAAAAGAGGCTCTTGATCAGACTCTGTCTCATGCCTGGCTGCATAAGTAGCTACAGACAAAGGAGTGGTTATCTTTTTGGGGCCAGGTTTTCATAAGAAACCTTCAAAGACTAGGACATAGATGAGCAATATTAATTACTAATTACTTTCAGGCAATTTCAAGTTGGTAAACTCAGTATGTAGCACAAAAGTATTCTACGACTATACTATCCCCACTAGATGCTCACATTTCCCACCAACTTTTTTCTTGATGACAATGGTGTGTAGACCAGCCTATGCTCACCCACACTATCCAACAGGTACTTTCTAACTCCCACCAGCAGAGTTGTAGGGTAACTCTTCCCACTCAGGCATAGGCAGATAAGAAGAAATCATTCCATTGTTTTTTGCAAATTTTGTGTCTCTGCGTGGATTCGAACCCTAGTTTTAAAGGTCTGTATCCACTTAGTTAACCACCAGGCCACATCCTTTTTCCTCCGTCGGAATTCCTACCACCACTAGTGACTAGTCATGCATACACCTCTTAAATAATCTAGGAACCAATGAAATTCACTTAAGGTGACAAACTCAATACAGTTTAATTATAAAACGGTCTAACTTGAGTTCCATGAAAAATTTGATCCTAAGCGTAACAATCAAGGACTCTTTAGATTTGGCAGAGAACATATGTAGCTTGACAAAAAAATTTATTTTATTTATTGATAAATTAGCTTCGCGGAACATCTAACAAGTGCAAATGATGTAGCTGAGAATCACACGAGAAATGTATATGTGTGTGTGTGTATATGTATACACACACACATACACACACTATAGACTACTTAGCAGTTACGTAGATAATCTTAAACTAGATATTCAAATCAAGCTAAAGCTAATATCATATGAGAGACTACCCATCTTTGAATTCTAGATTCCTTCTTCATTCTTTTATTGGAATTATAACACATTAGAAAACAGAATAAGTTTGATATATCAAGGTTTGTTGTAGTGATGGAAACCTCCGGTCCCAACCAATACATTAAGAGTTTGCATCACGAAAGGGGTTTCCAAAATCAAGGGAAAATAAACACAAAAAAAAAATGTAGAGACATATATGAAGATTGAACAAAAAATCTCTAAAGAATCAATAACTACCTTCCTAAAAGAAGTTGATATCATGCTTTTACAATAGAAATGCATGCACAAGACATTTCATTAATATATTTCTAATCAGTACATTTCATTCATGCAATCTTGCATATAGCAGAATGAGCTTTTAATATGCCACACTAAGAAAATGTCGTGCATGTGTGGGAATGAACACATGTTGGATTAAATATTTAAATATGGAGAACAAACTCACGTGATTTGAGACAAAAATCTGCACAGGCCCTGCTTCAGCAAAAAATCCCATCTGCAATATACCACACGGATAAATATTTTAGGTAGGGTAGATGGAAAAGAGCTAACTAACATACCAATCAATCAACAACAACTCAAACCCAAGGAATCAGACTATATATATGAATCTTCTATATCCATTCCTCCACATTGAGGCCCACTTCATTCCTAACTTGTAGTAATCAATTTTATCTTTTAAACCAAATTAGAGGTTTTTAACAAGACTAACATTAATGCAATGAAAAAAACATTCCATGCTAAAGTTCCATATGCAATATTTCACAATCATGAAGTACCCAAAATAGTTTCTGGTGGGAGTTTGTCTGGTTTTGTTTCTGCAGTTCTATCAGAACCACAGCCGAGCTACTCAGCTATCGCAAAGCAAGTTTTGGCCACGTTATTCTTGAAATCAAGACCACCACCCATGCCTATTTTATTGGCATTTTAACCAAGACAGTGAACCAGTTGCGGCAGATTCTTTGTGGAATACAAATAGGTACTGGTATCCTTTAAAAAAAAAAAGACCAGCTCTATGTCTTGAAAATACTATGTTTGGCAGGCAATGCAGTTCTTATTTTCCTAGCAACCATGTGTTCTCTTAGATTAACCTTTCTTCTGCAATGATTCCATTCTGGGATTCCGCGCTTCGAAAAGTCCTTTTTGATGCGTCAGTTCATCAGTTACTTCTATTATAAAGTCAAAGTATCTATAGATCAACCTATCAATCATATCACTCATAAAAAAAATTATATATGCCTATCAATCCCTCTAAATCTCAATCTCAAACTAGTTGGATTCAACTACTCAATTCATTCTCTACTCGAACCCATTAAATCTTCCTTGCTATATCTTTCCTTCTCGATCTCTCTTATCCTCAAAATTCTCCCCTTTCTTACATATTAGCAGGATTATTAACCACCTGTCTCTTATCAGAACCTTTTTTTCTAAAACCAAAATTTCCTACAAAGAAGAGAAAGTAAATTTTTGTTGGAGGCAAATTTAAAGTTAGTTTTTCAGAAGATTGCTGCTAATCCACCTCCAACCACTATAAAAAGGTTTGGATACCAATTTCGATAAGCGAAATTCAGTTGAACTCTGTGTAATTGCTTAATCTAGCGAACACACAGAAGATACAGAAATGCAAATTAAGGGGGGGAAAAAGACCTTACCTTGTTAACCATGGTGACAACAGCTTCCAAAATCTCGCCTTTAAAGGGTCGAAATACAACACATTGATACTTCACTGGGAAAGTAACAAAACCAGTTCCATCACGAATTAATCCTTTTCCAACACTTTCAATCCCAGTAATCGCCACTATAAAACCATGTCGACCACTGAACAAAAAAAAACCCAAATTCAAAATATTAAATCAATAAGAAACAGAAGAAAAAAAAAACGAAAATTAGGGTTTTATGAATTAAACCTGCAAGTTCCTTCTACATCTTTCATTAGTTTTGACACAAGTTTTTCACGAAGATCACGACCAAAGTGACGAGGATGAAGCTGCATGTTTCTCTCCAATACAATGTGGAAAAACATGATTTGAGGAAGAAGAAGAAGAAGCTACGTTTGTTGATCCAAGTTGAACAAGTGAAGCTTATGAACAACGGACAGAGATTTATATATAGTGGGCCGCCGGGTATCTCAATAATTGGACCAAAAATAACCTATTTTCTAGAACAAAGTTTATCTCCTAAAATTTTTAGCTAATTATTTCCTAATTTAGCTCTTAGATTAGGTATTTTTTTCGTAATCCTAATGAAGTACCTTACGTCTACTATCTAACAAGCATAAAGAAAATAAGACCTAGAGAGAATTAAATGTCTTGTAATATACTCCATGATGATATTTCAAATGAGTATGCTTAAATAATGTAAAAATATATCAGCTTCAAACTTTCTGTTACAAACGCATGAATTAAAAATAATTGATTGCCCGTCAAAAGTAATTTGAAGTATTTTTTTTGTATTCTTTTTCAAATCTATCCAACAACACTTGATAATTCATACTTTCTTTATGGATTTATCGGATCTTACTGAACCTATTGATACTGTCAAATGGTTCTATTTTGCCTGCCGCATCCGTAGGTGCCTTCGAACAAACTCCTCAGTCATTTTACTGTTCCAACTATGTTTTCTTACATGTGTCTTCTTTTTGTTTTTGTTGCTTCCACTTCTTTGTTGCCTAGGTGATATATCTCCTTCCTTAACCACTCTATCAAAGCATATGTCCAGCATATCTTCCTCATGAATCCTCGCCCAAATCAAGCATATGTCTTCATCATCTTCATCAAGAGAATTCTCGCTCAAATCAACTGTATTTGACTCTAAGGCCCTTGACTTATTCTTCTTTGCAACACACATTTAGGCACAAATACGGAAGCTTCTGGACTTAATTTGCTATTCAACGTAGGTGATGAGACCTGTTTTTCTTGGATCAAATCGTTGTCATGACTCTCTACTAACTTTATTTGCTTTTCAATAGTCTTTGATAAAGCATCAAAGTTATTCGAGCATAATAGGTCTCTTGAGGCATTATTAATATCTTGCCTCTTCTCACTGTCGTGGAAATTTTCAGTCGCACCCTTTTCACTACATGGAGAATTATTTTGACTAGTTAGAAAAAGGCTATGACTACTAATTGAATTTGTGTGCAACCAGTGTCCAATTTTAATTGCATTTTTTATTTCAACTTGCAAAACATGTTGTCCAGAATTGTTGGCATCTTCAATATCAGATGTATCCATTAGTTTGAGTCCTGAATCCATTATTTTTTACCTGAACCAAATCGCGGCGCTTCAACCCCAACTCTTGGCGTTCCTTTTTTGTTTTTGAAAGTTGTTTGAACACCAATATTACTTCTAACAACATTCATTGAGTGTGCACGATTTCACTCAAAAGTAACAGCAATCAATTATCGTTCTAAAGAAATAGCTTTACTTTGATCGACATCTACAACCTTTCTTTTTTCATTTAGTAATTATCTTGCATCACCTTGATACTTTTCACTATCGATAGTACCTTTTGAAGCAACTTCAATGGTATCACAATTTGTTTGTATCTTGATTTCTTTTCGAGATCAACAATAACTTTCTTCATCATGACGTTGGTGCTTACAATAATTGCAATATAAAGGTAGATTATCATATACAATCTCCTTAAAAATCTCGATCAACTTATCAAATTTTCCATCCATAGACTGCAATCTTATACGATTTGGAAGTTTTTCCATTAGATCAAGTATAACCTTGACTCTAACTGTGCTAGGTCTTGATTTTATTTGAGTAGCTTTATCTATAACTATTGATTTTTCAACTACCGAGGTTATAGACAGCAGAGACTTCTTTGCAAATAAATCTGAAGATAAGTTTGGTAAAGAAATTGAAACCACATTTAATGTTGTTTCCTTCTTAGGATTATACTCAATGGATCAAGGGAAAACCTATATTGGTGCTCCTCTCCATTTTATATAAGATATTAACTGAGCGAGATAAAGCTAGTACATAATCTTCATATTGATCAAATCTCAACAAAATTTGTCTTGGAGCAAGTAAGTCAATTAAACAATTGTCCTTTGTACCAAAATGTTTAGGTAAAATTGACTTTAATACCTCCAAATCTAGCGTACCATGGAATAATTTAAATACCACTGCTTGATGTAATCCCACTTCAATCATACAGTCTTGCCTTTCCTTCATTGAAAACGTGACAGTGGGTTCTCCATGAATTATTTCGATTGATTTTGGCAATTGTTTTTGAGTTAATTAGGGCCAATTGTTTAAAATTTATAGTGTTGGAATTGAAAAAGGTGGCATATGTGGTAGGGCGGGTTCGACAGCTTCGAAAGGAAGTTGTCCAGTGGTCGTAGCAGCCACGAGAGCTGCGAGCTGTTGGATAGGAAGGAAACCCTAGGTCAGCCCTTTTTTTTTTTTTTTTGCTTGGATGTTCTCTGTCATGAAGGTTCAACAAAAGGATATTGTTATTTTTCTCTCTATGTCCTAAACCTTAAAATTTTGCTGCATTTGAGTAGTATTTGTATTGTTGATTGCGTAAATTAATCACAAATAATTTTCAAACTTTAATACCTCTTCAAACTACTAAAATTACATAAATATTTTATTTATTTTTAACTAAAAGAATGGAAAAAGGGAAAAAGTACCCTTAAACTATCGGGAAAGGTTTTAAAATATATCCTTCATTGTTATTTTGTTCTAAATAATTCTTTTATTCATCTAAAAAGGGCTAAAGATTACTAAAATGGTATTTTTAGATTAAAGATGGATAAAGAATATTTTTCGACATTTTCCTTAAAGTCTAAGGGTACTTTTGGTCCTTTCTGTTAAATGAAATTAGACAAATACTTTCATCATATTTATTGATTTTTTCTATAGTTTGAAATAATTATATTGCATCTCGCTAATTAATAATTTCATATCAGATTTCAAGTCAGATACACATTGATATATGTTTTTTATACCAAATACACGAAAATAGGAAGAGAAGCAAGAGAGAATAGAAGGGAGGCGAATAAGATTTATTTATATATCTCAGATACATGTGAGTTCATTTAGCCACATTGTATCTAGAACAAATTATGCTTAATTTTGACCAGTGTATCCCAAGATATATGAATCTAAACGTATTTGAACGCACCAAAATTTGTTATGATTCATAATATTGCAAAGTAGTGTATTTTCTAAGTAATTAGCTCTTAAACTAGTGGAATTTTGTGAGGCGACCTTTATTAAAATATGAAAAAGAGTTTAAAATATTTTTGAACTATGCAAAATTGAATAAAAGTATCTTCAATTAATAATTTGATCTAAAAAGGGAAATTTACATAAATGTGCTATAATAATAAAATATTTACCATTTATAGCAACAATATTTTTTTTTCACTTGATCGCTTTTAATTTATTTATAATACAATTTTAATACATATTACAAAGAACAATTTATTATTCACATATAATACAAGTTTTAATGATGGATAATATATTTATCACACATTTTAATACATTTATAATACAATGTGACCATTTTTTACCAAACAAACACAATATATTTCAAAAACAATTATAATTCAAATATATTGCATAAATAATTCACTTTTAATACATATTACAAATTTATCACAATATTGCTATAAATGGTAATAAACAAAAAGTATCGCTAAAATCAGTAATTATTTTTTAAAATGTATTAATTTATGTAATTTTTCCATCTAAACATATCCTTACTGTTATTAGTCTAATCCAAAAATATGATCATCATCATTATTATTATTATTATTATTATTATTTAATGAGTAAAAATACCCTTTTTTAAATATATACAGCATATTATTTCTCTTTTTGCTAAACACATTTTTTTTTTAAAAAAAATAAATGAATATAATAACAACTTTCTTATTTTTGTATCATTATCAATGTCATGAGGCATCTAGTTAAATATCTAATTTTCAATTTTCCATATGGCATTAATTACCTCAACTCATAAAGTCAAATTATTCGATGTAAAATTGTACTTTCCTCATTCTTATTTATATTTCATCATTTTAAATATTACGTTTTTTAAAAAATTAGATAAGACATCCTTAATTGATGTTTTTATTAAGTCGGACATGGATTAATTGATTTTAGTCTTTTACACAAACTTATATATGTGTATGACCCGGTGTAATAGGGTCCGACTAAATTTAAAATGAATATGACAATTCTAAAAGATTTTTTTTTCCATTTTCAAAGACTCAAACATATCTAATTAAGAACGAAGAAATTTATATCGGTACATGTGGCTCTTAAGCTAGGAAAAGGGCTACGATAAAGAGTGAAAAAGGTAACAAATTGAGGAAAAATAGGTCTTTTAATCAAGATATCGATTTACTACCTCCCACCAACACATTTATCGAATTACTACCTCCCACCAACACATATATCGATTTACTACCTCCCACCAACACATTTATCGAATTACTACCTCCTACCAACACATTTATTGAACTACTACCTCCCACCAAACACATTTATCGGATTACTACCTCCCACCAACACATTTATCGGATTACTACCTCCCACCAACACATATATCGAATTACTACCTCCTACCAACACATTTATAGAATTACTACGTCCCCAACTGCAGAACGAATCTAATTATCTTCAACACCAGATGGTCAATAAGAACCAGTACCAAACCATAAAGACTCAGAGAAACTACTATCCAGTTAAGGAAGTTGCTGCAACAGAGCAATTTTTTAGTATCAACAATCTACATATCTGCACCGCAATTTACATACCGATGTTTTAATTCATAAATTGCATGAAATTAAGTAAAATAAGAAAAGACAGATTCAAAATGAAAATAGTATGTGGCCTTGAGGCCACCTCAAAACTACAGTTAGGTCCTCGATATTTTAGCTCGGAAGAGAAGGCTTTTATAACCAACAACTAGCTCCTCTCCGTTCTAAAACATACTCATACGATGTACATCCCAGAAGTTGTCTTCATCTTCAACTTCTCTTTGCCAGCCATAAGAATTTCTGCATACAAGATAAACTTCTTAAAGACTAACTAAAGAAAAACAAACATCTGTTCAAGATGCATAATGCAAAACGATGCAAAAGCTCAAGTTTTAGCATAACTGATCGCAGAAACATAGCTTTTCAGATAACTTTTCCCTAAATACCACATGCACAAGTATTTATGGTCAATTCCATAATGTTTTCAGGTCTACTATTCAACCGATAAAGAAACAAGAAATGTTGGAAGCAAAATATGGATGCATAAGATTTTTGCTGGTAGTAAGATCTTCATCTGCATCATTATTTATCAGATAGAACATGATCCCCATCCTTGCAAAAAGAAAAGTCAGTCAAATAAATTGCCCCCAAGGCTTTGGTCTAGTGGTAAGAGCATAGCATGTGATGAGCGAGTTACACATATTTACGAGTTCAAACTCCAACGTAGATGAAAAAGTCCGGTATTTTAGTTTGAGAGGGATAGAGGAACAGGTCAATTATCCACCTAGTTTTGAACCATGTGTCATCGGCTTCTGATGATTTCTCGATTATCAAAAAAGAGGAAACATAGCTGACAGATTGGGAATAACTTGAACAGCAGAAGCAAAATACACTAACATCAAGAAGACAATATCAAATGTAAAATAAGATAATTCAAAATTTTGCGAAAATTGGAGATCGACCCACTGGTTTGCAATAACTGGTAATGGTGCTACTGCCTACCAAAAGAATTCATTTTGTGGTTATACTGCTTGATGCTGCTAGTTTATGAAATTAGGTCTCAGGCCTACTCACACCCCAAAAGCTAGCTCAAAGGGAGGAGGATTCCCCAAGCCTTATAAAAAATCCACTCATCTCATTAATCACCGATGTGAAACTTTTGTCATTCTTTAACACCTCACCTCACGCCTAGTGCTTAGCATCTGGTGCGTGGGCAATTTGATTTTGGGGATCCCAACATAGGGTGAGACGGGCCCTGCTCTGATACCATATGAAATTAGGTCTCAGACCTAACTCACACCCCAAAAGCTAGCTCAAAGAGAGGAGGAATGCCCAAGCCTTATAAGGAGTACACCCATCTCATTAATCACCGATGTGAGACTTTTGTCATTCTTTAACATAGTTCACGAGGCTGAGCTCCCCAATTTCACTAGAAAAAGGCAAAGGTCGAAGAGGGGAAATTTGAGCAAAAGAAAGAAAAAGGGAAAAAGAAACGACCTTTGTTGTCTTCGAAAGTCAACTTCACAAAACACTTCAAAAATGAAAAACATTATGGGACTGCTTAAACAGATGATAGAGAACTACATCTCAGTGATCAATAAATATGAAGACGATTCAAACCGAAAATTTGAACTAATTATGAAGACTTCCCTAATGTTTTAGCTAGTACCATGTTGCAGCTTTGTGGTTTCATTTTGTTGTTCTTTTATGTGAATAAAGTTTCAACTCTTACAAAATCCTTCGGTATTTAGATGTTTCGGGCCTCCCTAGGTTCCTCCTACATTAGTTGAGGAAATGTGTTCTTGTCTTCTTATATGGGTCTTTTAGTTTATTTTTTCCTATATGGCTCATATGTCTTAGTCTCTTGGATGACAATACTTATCTCTAGGTGGTAGGGGCATAATTGTCAATAGTGTTTTGGATGCCTTCCTACTTATGTCATGTCTCTTTTTCCTTTACCTAGCAAGTTAAGGAAAAGAATTGACAAGATCAGGAGGAGTTTCATATGGCAAAGCAACAACAAAAAAAAGAGCATTCCACCTGGTTAATTGGGGTGTTCTTATCGAATCCAAAAAAGATGGTGGCCTTGGCATCAGGAACCTAAATACTCAACCAAAGCTTACTAATGAAGTGGTTATGGAGGTATAATCTTGAAACATATGCTTTATGGAGAAATGTCATTCATGACAAGTATGGTCAAGATGATCAGTGGTGCTCAAAGGTGGCTGTGAGCCCCCATGGTGTAGGAGTCTGGAAAGCAATCAGATCCCTCTGGTCTTTGATAGCTGGAAATATTAGTTTAAGAGTTGGCAATGAAAGGAAAGTTCTTTTTTGGTGTGATAATTGGCTTGGTCATGGACCTCTAAAGGAACTCTTCCTAAATTCTTTAGCATTGCCACTATGCCAGACATTAATCTGGAATCAACACAAGGAGTACACAGATGGAATATTACTTTTAAAAGGCTACTGCATGATTGGGAGCTAGAAAAAAAACTTATTCTGTAAACTCAGCTTAAAACATTCTGATTAGGCTTGCCTCACACTGGATAAACTTCAAGGGGGGGTGGATCCCAACAATGTTCTAGACGCTTTTTGTGCAGAGCTGCTAGGGAAAATACTAGCCACATTCATTGTCCTGTTATTAGACAATTATGGCAACTCATGAACATGGTAGGCACGCGAGGGTGTTAAAAAATCTCATATTGATGGAGAGAAGAAGTTGTCTCCTTATATGGTCCGTAGATAATCCACACTCCATGAGCTAGCTTAGCCAATATTCATTTGGTAACAGAATAGAACCATTCCTTTTCTTAGTTTACCTAATATTGACTGTCATGTTATGTAGTCCACGCACAAAATGTTCCAACCTTGGGCATGGATAGGGATGGTAAGAATGTCCCATGAACTGCTACTTGAAAACTACTTGTATGATCTTTAAACAAACCCAACTTCACGAACTACCTCTTGACATTGAGTTAAGCACAAAGTACATTTTCTTACCATATCACCAATATAACAAAATATGTGTCTACATTCATTACACTTGAATAAAGAAAACCATATAGAGTACTCTATACCATATCTGAGGAAATTTGGCATTTAATTATAAAACATCAACTTAGCTTATTTGCAGACAAAATGATTGCCCACCATACATACATCACCTAAAACTTCCTCTATAAGGAGGTAATCTTGTACATTGTAAGTTAATCAAGTCACGAAGAAGTTCTCTTCTGATCCTTATATGGTATCAGAATCTCTATGATCTTCATCGAACTCAAGACAGTTTCTACTTCTAGTGAGTGGCCTTATGCCTCTTGCAAGAACAAAGTTGGTTGCCCTCTCAAACAATATTTTCAAGTTCTCTTTCTTTTGGTGTCTGGTGTTGCCCCTCTCTAATCACCAATGTCACTCCTCTTTCTCACAACCATTCAAGCATTGCTACCTTCTGACGATTATTCAAGCATTTCGTTTATCTTCCAAGATTGTTTTGGTACTATTCATTTCACAGACAACCATTTCGGGTGTCACTACTCTCCACGTTGACTGACATAGCCTTCTAAAAGCCTCAAATATGTTGATAATATCTCTAAGATTTGCAATACCATAGCTCATTTCAAGGAACCGAGAATATATTCATTTCGAAGTGTTATGCAAGAGACTTCATTTTGATGTACAGTTCTCAATGAGTTTCGGAGGATAAAATTCTAGCAGCAGTAACAAGTTATGGTGAATCATTTCCAACGCGGGTAGAGTGTCAGGATCTTATGTTCGTAGTTCCAGAGAACAGAATAAAAAGAAGTTACACAGAAATCAAAAGTGAATGGTTGAAATGGAGAAGTGCTAACTAGTGTTATGTGATAGAACAATGTATAGCAAAGTGAAACCTAAGTTCTATAGAATAGTTATAAGACCAACACTATTATATGGAAGAGAATGTTGAGCCATTAAAGAACAAGACATCCCCAGTTATAAGACCAACAATGCTATTCGGAAGTGACTGTTTTGCTCCTCATGGAAATATAGTATTCTGTTTCTAAGCAAATTCACTAATGAAGATGCAACTGGAAAAGGACATGGGAGTTCATTTCCACTAACAGAGAGGCTCTGACATTTCATTAGATTGGAGAAAGATAGAGCAACAGAGGGATAGGAGAAGTAGGAGAAATAGAAGATTGTTTGTGTTGTTCAATTTAGGGAAAGAATAAAAGGAGAAGGAAGAAAAGCTTTAAACATATTTAAAATTGGCCAATGACCAAATTACATACTAAGGACAGAATACAAATAACACCATTGCTTATCTTTCTTCAAACAAATCTAAACACAAGATCATGTGTGCTTTTAAAACAAGCACCAAGGACAATTATCTATTTCCTTCCTTCTAACTTCATTTGCTTTCTTTGAAATGTCACATTCTAAATCTTCAATTTTCTTCAAGTTACAACAACTGTCAGATGCCACCGCTAATCACTTCTTCACAAAAAATATATCACAAGGCTGATTTAGAAATTATATCATGCCAAAGTTGGATTCTCTGGTAACAATTTCTCACATATAAACTCTCAAATCAGCAGGATACGCAGCAAAATTCCAAGTCATAGAGCATTTCATAATAAACCATATAACAGGGTTTTAGTCGTGTTTTTTACCCCAAAACCAAAAAGGAAGTGGAAAATAACTCAAACAAAAATAGATTAAGGGAGAAAATCAACTAAGTAAACAGGTAAAAACCAGCAGTAAATGACTGTACTTTTTTGTGGTTATTGTTTAACTTTGTGCGCTATTAGAAAAAGAAGAAGTAAAAAATTGATACTTCATACCACATATCCTAAATGAATCTTCTGTCTCAAAAAGCATCATCATTTTTAATCAGAATACACATTAAAGTAGTATCAACCAAATGGTCATGTCAAATATAATTGCAATAAGCTTTATTTACCCCACCATTTTTCTTTGGATCATATTGAACTTGAGAAGAGGATAAAAAGTAGCTGAACCACAAACACCATACTCTTTTCCTGAAGCTTAGTTATGGAGTGTCATAGGAGAGAAAAGGTGGGAATTTCGGGATAAGTGAGACGGGAAACCAATCTAGAAGTGAACCATCTAGTGACCTTTTATCGGTCTTGATGGAGAAGTACTTCCTTACCACATTAAGGGACCTACCTTGATTGGTAAGAATCAGTTTTGTATTTAGGCCTGATCATATGCTAAAATAATTTTTGAAAGACATGAAAAGGGTAGAACGATAAACAAAATTCAAAATAACATAAAGCAATATTTTAAGTTTGCTCAACTTTAAAGATTGTATCTTTTCGAATGAACAAAATTATTCAGCCCTAGTGGGACAGACTAAACGACCAAAGTAAACCAGGCAGAATGGGAGCGTGAAAAAGTAATGTACAGCAGTTATACCTTTAAAGTGATTATATTTTGACATTACTATATAGTATTCTTGATGGTATCCCATCCTATCTAATGTCTCAAATCCCAACGCCAGCTAGTGTGGAGAAGAATCCACAAAGGCACTTCCTATGAGAAGGCAATCCAGAAACAAGGAAATTTCATCTAGTAAAGTGGACCATTGAGACAAAAATCAGAAGAATGGAGGTTACAATCAGAGCTTGCTATGTAAATAGCTATGAAGGTTAAATGATGGGAAAAAGTTATCTGGAAAGCAGTGGTAGAGGTGATTATGGAAGAGAGGGTTGATGGGAACCTAAAGCAGTGAAGACTCCATATGGAGTGGCTGTTTGGAGACAGAACTAGGAGTAATTCAACATGTATGTTGTCTTGAGGGTAGGCAATGAGACAATCGGACTTTGGGAAGATAACTGCAATGGCTTTGATTTGCAGAAAAATCAATTTTCCAATCTGTACAGACTGGCATATAATCCTGAAGTCCTCTTAGCTAGAATTTTAACTGATATAGACATCCGGTTCAGAAGGAATCTCTTTGACAGGAAAATGCAGGAAGTAGTATTTATTCATTCAGAAGATGCAATCAGTAGTGTTGTTGCCACTTGCCAGAATGCCTACTATGGAAAGCTAGTAAATGTGCTTTTATTGTCAGCTCACTTTATAAAAAAATCAATGCAATTCAGCCAGTGCAATCACAAAAGTGGACTTAAAATGTACAACTACACTCCCAACAAAAGTTCCGTTTTCTGGTTGACTATTATCTCATGTAGCATGTTTAACTCAAGAAAACTTGACGAGAAGGGGTTGGATAATGTGCAGCAGATGCTACTAGTGTGAGAAATCTCGTGAATCTATGGATCATATTTCTGTGCATTGTGAATTTACTTGGCAAGTGTAGACCATGTTCATAGTTAACTGTGGCATCTATTGGACTATATGGCAAGTTCATAGCTCGCAGAAGCACCCCTAAAGAATATCTGAGAGTTATTCCTCTTAGCATAGTTTGGAAAATAGGGATTGAAAGAAATAAGAGGATGTTCTGAAAGCAAAAAGGAGAAGGTCTGAAATATAGTTGTTTGCATTACTTGAACTATTGGAAAGATATAAACTTTGTTATGAATTCAAATAAAATGGTGCACATGCAAGCTAGACTGCTAGGGATTTTAATGTAATAAAGCCAGCATTATCTCAGTACTTTCGCAGTATCAGTTTGATACGATACTGTTTAAAATCTTACCTTATCAGGCAAAATAATTTGAGAGTAGGAAAATGACAAGCCAAAGACACTTTCACTTCAATATCATGAAATTAACCGATGACAAAAATGAGACATTTCTAAGACAGGCTGTTCATTCTATCATGGAAACAGCACAAGTGTTGCATATATAAAGGGAAATAAGATTGTATCAAGCTACTAACCTTAGGTGCTCTGCGAGCGCATAGATAAAAGCTATCGACTTTTGCCTCATAAAAACCGAGGTTTTCTATCTGTTGGCTTCAGTATCTGGAACGAGCACATTAAACTTTCATCAACACTCATCATTGCACCAGCATTATCAAATTCACCACAGTAGTTTGGGGCCGAAAATATTGTCACTAGCTGCCTCTCAGCAAAAAATTCATAACCATCTTCAACAACCTAGGTTCAGAATATTCTGGTCAATATGGGAAAACATAAAGGGAACACAAAAAAGAAGCAAAATCGTATGAATACCTGGTGGGCACGACAAACAAGGTCCATATCGTGTTGCATCAAGAATTCTGCAACCTTATCAGGACCAAAAGTATATGAAACTCCCCTATCATTCATTCCCCAACCTTTAACTTCCCGGCTAGGATCTGACCAAAGTAAATCACACAGCAACCCAGAATCTGGAACATCAGTTGGACGAGGTAAATTTCTTATCTGATCCAAGTTTGTTAAATCTGGAGAAAGACCACCATGCATGCACAGTATTTTCTCATCTATGAGAGCAGCAACGGGAAGACAATTGAAACATTCTGTGAAGCATTTCCATAGCTTCACATTGAATCGGCGCTTACATTCATCATAGAAACCATAAATCCGATTAATAGAAGCACATTCATGATTTCCTCTCAAGAGAAAGAAGTTTTCAGGATATTTGATTTTGTATGCAAGCAGAAGGCATATTGTTTCCAAACTCTGTTTACCACGGTCCACATAGTCCCCTAAAAACAAATAGTTAGCCTCAGGAGGAAATCCCCCATATTCAAAAAGCCTCAAAAGATCACCATACTGGCCATGAATGTCACCTAGAATCCAGACAAAAAAAAAAACAAAGAGAGGGGACACGAGACAAATTTATCAGTCCAATACTGTTTTAATATGAATAATCCCATGCACTGGCTAAGAAAGAAACAGTAAAAAGAACCAAAATACAAAACAATAAAAGCAAAATGTAATTTTTGGGGGAAAGCAACCTATCACAAAATAAACCGACTTCGTGATATAACATAATCACGACGATACAATATTTCAAATGAAGCACAGTACATCGCAATGACTATACAAGGCAGATAAAATAAAGATATCATGTACACCATTCCACTGTTTTCAAGATAGACAAGAGAATTATGATGAGAATGAAAGAATTTATTACCTCCTTCCTCCCTTTTAGTAGCCATAATGCCTAAATATAACCAGTACACCGTTTTCATAACCCGAAAATTGAAAGAACGATACTGATTTATCTTCTTTTTTTTTTAAACAATGGTAAATTTTAATAATAGAAGTGCAGTAACAAGCTGGTACAGAGACAAAGCACATATGATATTCAACTCCTCACCCTAATGTTAACATTCTACACTTAACATTAAGAAAAAAAAATATGAAACCAATTACCCACATGTAAGCCATGAATGCACAAAACGCACTCAACTGAAATGTAAATGATTAGGCAAGTTCACAATCAAGGTTAACAAAGCTCCCCAAAATAAACGTACAAATAAACTAGACCAAGTCGAGATTTGTATTTCAGTAGAAAATATTGAAAAGCCCTTATTTGCCTTAATAGACAAATCATGGAATCAAAAGGGTCCAAATGAAGCAGAATAGACATTGAGGATTCATATAGCTAACCCCAACTAATTGGGATTAAACATAGTTGTTATTGGATATATTAGAACAAACAACTTTACATGTTACCCTACCTCATACATGTAATATAAGACGAGTGAGCAAATTGTGCATCATCAAAGTTTAAAAAGATGCATAAAACATTTTACTATTTGATAAACTAGAGCAAGTAGCATCTGTATTTAAGTGGGAAATATAAAGAAGCCTTAATTTGTCTTTCACGAGTACCGAAATGAAATGTGTGCAAACAACGTGAAACAAATTCTGGGGATTCATATAGCTACCACAACAAATTACAAACTGAGGCATATACAAATCCGATGAAACAAAATATACACGTTACCTGCCTCATAAACCTTACCCAAATATAAAGAAGCCCTAATTTGTCTTTGTGAGTACGGAATGAAACGTGCACAAACAACGCGAAGCAAATACTGAGGACTCATATAGCTGACCGCAACTAATTATAGTTGAGGAATATATAAATTCGATGAACCAAAGTATACATGCTACCTACCTCATAAAACCCACCTACTCCTTCCAAATTAGCAGAAAATATAAAGAAGCCCTAATTTGTCTTTTGCGAGTACCGAAATGAAACGTGAGCAAACAACGGGAAACAAATACTGAGGATTCATATAGTTGACCGCAACTAATTACAGATTTGAGGCATATACAAATTTCGACCAAACAAATATACATATTACCTACCTCATAGAATCCCACCCACCATCCCTTCCTAAATCAGGGACCAGATTAATTTCCAATTTATAACAAAAGTTGCCATCTTTATGATAACTTAATATTGACGATCGTGGTATCTAGGCGAATTGAACTTTCGCAAACCTCCACTAATTCCACAAATACTTGTCACCTCCCATCAGGAGCAGACCCACGTTCCCCTCGAACAATATATATTTAAGTTTTAAAAAAAATTGCTATATATACAACAGCGAGCACCGATGGAACAAAAGCCTGACGGATGTTCTGGTTTAAAGGCGGAAAGCAAAGCTCTTTCAAGTGATATATTGGGAAGGCATGTGAGATCGAACCTCCGTTAAAGCACTCTTTTAAACTTAGCTGATTATTTTTCTCATGTTTCACTTCACTCTCTTATTTTGTTATTCCATTTATGTTACTCATTCTTTGCTGACTTCTCCATTTAATCTTTTTTTTAACTCTTTCTTTCTTATTAATCTATTTGTACTAGCTTCAAAACATTGAGCCTTCATTTCAGTTCTCCTACTCAACAGCAAAAATACCCTCCTTCTCCCTGGTTTTCCTTTTTGATTACTACCATATGTGAAGGTATATTACCTCTCCTTTTTTTTTTTCTTGAACCAATCCAAAGAACTCCTCCTCCCATTTTCTTTTGAGGAACTTTTAGCTTGCAATTACGCCCATACAAGTTTATGTAAAAATCCATAGCCATAAAATCCTGGATCCACCACTTCCTCCCACGACAACCAACAGGTTTAATCATAATTACAAAAGATATATCAAAAACAAAATCAATTCTTTATGCCTAAAAAACATGATAAGATGATAAATCAAGCTATTTGTGGTCAACAAAAAGATGGAGAACAAGAATTTTACCACAGATCTTGATGGGTGCTTCAAGTTCAAGGAGATTAGGTTGTTGAAGAAAGATTTCCCTTGAAGCACTACAAAGGGAACGGATCTCAGCCTCAGAAATCTGAACCTGCCTAACAGTTCTTGCATTTCTAAACTCCAAAAGCCTATTGATAATATCATCAAGAACAGCAGGCTCTATTAACCCTTGCTGCTGCTGCTGCTGCTGTTGATGCTCATTTTGTGCCATTTCTTTGAGACCCCTTTTTGTTATCTTTCTCCACAACAAACACTAGAAGAGAAACACCCACAATCCAAAACAAACCAAACAACAAAAAGGGAAAAGGGAAAGGGGAAAAACAAGAAAAGGGGTGTCTTCTTTTTTTGTTTTTTCTTTCAAGAATCGATTTTTACAAGAAAAAAAAAAGATTGTAGATTTGATATTTGAGAAAAAAGGGAAAATCAAGGAGGGATTAATACTTTTTACTATAGAAAAAAAAATATGAAATTGTGTTTGCTCGTGTGGTGGCTTCCTTGATAATTGCTAAATCTAACGTTGTTTGCTAAAAAATGTGACATGAATCATGTGAGGGTGTACCCCTACTTGAGGTCATTGCTCATTGGAGGACGGCGCCATTTCCTTAATAATAAGTCCCTTTTGCATTTTTTTAGGTTTCTAAAATATTTCATACGACCTAACCAAATTAAAGTTTCAAGAAAGAGGGTCGTTTGGTAGTTGGTTAGTGTAAATTTTGTTACGATGAAATTTATATGTATAATTTTTATTTGACATTTGATTTTTTTTTATAATTAGTATGTAGGTTTCTGAATTGCACATCACACTTTAAATCAGTTTCATATATGATTATCTGGTTAAGATAACTATATGAATTTATGTTACGAAGAGAGAGTTTGAAAAATAGCACTTTGTTGTTGTTGTTGTTGAAACTCGGCAATTGATCGTTTACTGATGAAAGTGAATCTCTGATGGTGGAATTTCTTATAAGCACGATCGTGAAGTACTTTGGGGAGCGACTAACTATGGGGGCATTGAATTTCAGGTGGATATGAAAATTATTGTTGTTTAAATCTTGATGCATGATTGTTTGCCGATGAAAATGTCTTCCAGTGGAGATTCTGGCAAGCATAAGTATTTTGAAGTGACAAACATTAGGCTATTTGAATTTGAGATGGATACATGAATTAGAGAGAAAAGAGGATGAAGAAGAATGACAGAGAATGAAGATATGCTAGGAGAGGAAAAGCGAGTTTTCGTTGTGCCGGGAAAAGAGAGGTTAGTGATTATATTTGATAAAGTTTAAAATTGTTGACCAATTTTGACAGTTAAGTATATTTTTAAGTAATTACTTCAACTTTTATACTGAAAGGACATCTCCAATTATTTTCCTTTTCGTAACACCCCTAAAGTTTTTAAAATCAAACCTGATCAAGAAAGTTCAGAGTTATCAAAAATTTGTGCTTTCACAATCACATCTACAAGTCGTAAAAATCTTCAACGGCTTGATCCGTAGCTCAGAACCTCAACAACTTAACTTTGTGCAACCCTACTTCTACAGGCATTTTTACAAACCCGTAGAGTGATCTACAGACCGTAAAAAGGTTCGTGAATTTGACCTCAAAACCCAAGAAATCTTTCCATTTATGGCTACTTCCATCAACCGTAAAGTGATCTATGAACCCTAGGAGGCGTCCGTAGATGGCATCTGGAGTTTTTAATTTTAAAAAATATTTTGGTTTTTCTTCATCTTTTAATTCCTTCACTACGTCGTTTTTGACTATTTTAAGTGGGATTAAGGAATTCTTTGAAACTTAGACCCTCACTTTCATGCTCAACCTCCTAAACTAAGTTTCTTCTTTCACAAGTCCCCTCTCAAGCAAGCTAAAGTTCCAAGCTTTAAGTTTTCATTCAAGGAATTCCGTGTGGCGTTCTTTATTCTAGGTATGTAAAATTTCATCAGTAGGTATTCCTTCACTCATTGAGTCCCAATGAAACCTTAAATATTCTCCAAACCTAGGGATTCTATGATTTTTAGGGTTCTTATTACAATTCAGTTATTCTTCATGATTAATCTTTAATTACATATTTTGCTTATAAATTTCATGTTTTAAATGATATTCTTATAAACCCTAAGTATACTAGTATTGATTCATCGCGTTCAGTTATCATGCTATCATGCATTATCTTACATACATCGTATGTTCAAAATATTGACCACATATTTTTGACATATGTTGTTTGATTATATAGATTAAGATATTCAATATTCGGACAACAATTATTATAATACCCGATCAACACAATAGTACATTAGTGGGTCCTCATACTTCGAAGACGATTTTATCTTTGTTTCAGTACGATTTATTTACGTTATAATTAAACTGTTGGAGTTAACAAGGAACTTTTCCTAGCAACTCATACTAACATAGGCTTTTAAACATATAAATGTAGTACCAGTTTTGGGGCATTTATTAGATGTTTTCTCATTCAATGTGTCTTTTTAAGAATATTTCAGTGAGCTTTCGTTTTTCCCTCATTTACTTTCATATGTTGCTTATTATTGTTGATTTTTAGTGTCATATCAGACCATGAAGTTAGCTTGGGGTCACATGTAATTCTAGGTACCGTTATTACGACTATGGATAGTCTCGAGTCGTGACACTTTTACTTGTAGATTTTTCTTCTTCTCCCTCTTCTATTTCATTTGAATTTTCTTTTGTTTCTTCGATTGGTGAAACTGTTCGAATGAAGCTTGTATTAAAGTTTGAGATTCATTATTTGATATATTAGACCCTCTTTAGATGATATTTTGCGAATTAAATTGTGAAAGGGACAAGAATCATTTTTGTATATAAAAGTATAAGTGTGTATATTATGTGTAATGTTGTATAATTATGTTTCTTTAGTGTATCAGAATGTATATATATTGCCCATTGTCATTGTCAATAATATATATGAGGCATCATAGAAGTTCCACACTTTTTTTTTGTTCGTGTTATTCTTCTTCTTATTAATATTTTAGTATATATTATTACACATTCTTTATACAAGTTTATACAGAATTATACATCAATATACATGTACTACACATGTGAAGTTTAAACTGAAATTGAATTTTATTTTTATTTTTTTCTCGAACAATTTTAAATAGGTAATTTTTATTGCTTTTTTTTTTGTCAAATCACGAATTTATGATTAAAAAAAAATTTAAATTTTGATTTCGCTATTTATAATTTCGAGACAATAAAATCACGATTTTTAGTGCCATTATTATGTATGAATACACGTTTTTTTGTAGTTGAAGAAATATATTAGAACTTGACAAAATAGATTGAAATTTTCCTGAATTTTGAAGTTTAAATTTCTCAAAGCCAAGATCCACGACGTGATTTTGACGACAAATGGTTTCTTCTATAATAATTTTAAGTGTTGCTTTGGTTAATTTACATTGTAGTTCAATACATCACTTAACTATCGATTTGAAATTCGAACTCGACACCTAACCTAGGACTTGGCCTTGACTCTTCATAAAAAATTTGGCTCCAACACCCGACTGGAAACCTCGCCTCAACACCTAACTCGAGACTCAACCTCAATACCCGATGCGAGATCCGGTCTCGTATCCTAACCAAACTCGAAACCTCACCCAACACCTAACTCGAGACCCCACACCAATACCCGATCCAAGATTAATTTGATCTCAAATCATAACTCGGTATCCGGCACCCAAACCAAAATTCGACACATATTCGACTTATGATGCGGGAGTTGGGTCTTGAATTGAGAATAGGATTTATTCCCAAATTAATATCAAGAATCATTACCTGAGACTTGAGTTAGGATGAAAAGTTGAGGTAAGGTTTTTTCCGAATGTAAAGTATCTTTGCTTAAATATGAGGAAAATAAGCTTATTTGAAAAATATTTAAGTCAATCAAATTTTAAAAAAAATTAAAAACAGTTTTCATACCAAACACACTTTGTGGTCACTCTTTTCGAGTTGAACTATTATGTCATTCATCCGGTGTTCGACTAAATCTGGATTCACATCGAAAAGTTCTAGTTGGGGGCAAAACGCTTCCTAATAAATGCGACTCCGTATCCAAGAGTGCTTGAACGTGAAACCTATTGATTAAAAATGAAAAATTACTTATCACTTCACCACAGCTCTTATTGATAGCCTTACCTTCATTTGATATGCTACATATTCCTCTATCATGAGATGTCTAGTTTCTCTAAATTGAGACGATTACAAAATAATATTTAATGTACATATCATATATTCATTTGTTGATGTAGAATAGGTACATCTTACTTCGAATTAAAGCTCAATATATAAATACTAGTAAAAATAAATTTAAAAAAATCAGTGATTTTCTGATTCATAAAAAATGCCAAAATCCATATTGCAAAAAGAGAAATTGAAAATGTACTTGACCTAAATATTTGGGCAGTAACAGTTAGAATAATTGTCTTGTTCTGCCATGTTGTAGTTGAACCTCGTTTTTATCATCATGGTTTTTTTCTCGTGACCAACTAATAACTGATAGATTGATTTGATTTGATTTAATTTTTTATTAAAAAATTTAAATTAATTATTTTGATTTATAAAATTTACAAATTGAATCAAATCTCATAAAGTCAGATTTTTCAATTTTGGCTTTAGTCGGTTTATCGCTTTTCTTTTTTTTTTTTTGTAACTATATGGTGTTTGAGAATATATTTTCACTTACATATGTGATAAGCTAAATCTTAAAAATATTAATTGTTAAATGGATAGAAATCTTTGAAAAGAGATAAAATTCATACGAGTACAAAATATTTTTTTCTTGAAATCTAACCATTCAGTGTATTAAAATTAATAAGATCAAAGACTAAAGTAAAAGTGAATGCAAGATGAAATATTTACCAATAAATTGTTAATTTTGAAGTTGAAAAACTATAACGATATTATTGAAACTTTTCATCTTAGGAGAATTAAAATCAAATGTTTATAAAATTTTACAAGCCCAAACTTAAAATAATATATATAAACATTAAAAATTATAAAATAACTAAAAATATATTAACAAAGTAGATTAGAAATAATATTTTTATTCATAAATATAATAAAATTATATATTTATATTATGTCGGTTTGGGTTGAGTTTGATTTGACTTTTTTCTTTAATTATTAAACCAAACTAATTCGAGTGGTTGGTTTTTTTTCTCCAACACCAAACCAAACCACAAAGTCATTTTTTTGTCAATTTGACTTTACGATTTGACTTGTACATTCCTAAATTGTATACAATACATGTTTAAATTGAGAATATAGTTCGTTTTCTTTTATTTTATTTATGCAACAATATTTAACTTGAAATAAGATTATATTTAATAAAAAACTTTTGACACATATACAAAACTAGTGTTTCAATTTGTGGGTGGTATTCAAATTTCAAAGTGTGGAGCTAATATGTACCTTATGTGATCAATTGAATACAAAATTTGAATTGGAAACTCTCTATTTATTTTAAGAAATTAATTGAATATGCTTAAGTTATTAATTTGTAATCTCAACCCAATAAACTTTTATTTTAAATTAACACAATGTCCTTAAAATAATTTCTACTTTTATCATTAACTTTCAGATTTCAGTCTCTTCTAATATTTTTAACTTAGAATCATTAAGAATATATCAATATGATGTTCTAGTTGAAATTAATTGTTTCTCTAATTAGAAGTCTTAAAGTCAAACTTTCGATCTGAAATAAACTTTGCTAAAGTACACATCCGTTTTATATGATACGAATTTAAAAATTAAAATTAATCGAACTTTAATATAAATATTATTAAAAAATTATTTTAGTTAGCATAGGCGACTTTGAGAGGGCTTTTCATGAAACCCACCCGGAGAAAGCGATATTTTCTATTACTCATCTGTTTTAATTATTTTTTTTATTTTTTTCTAATCCGTTTAAAAATAATAATTTTTTTAACTTCACAATTTTTCATATACCGCACCTGAAATTACAAAAATTAACAAATATTTTGATTCATTCGATGTATTTTAAATTTTAAATTATAAGTTTGTTATTTTTATAATAAATTAAAATAAAACAAATAGATTGAAATAAATAAATTATTGAGGAAATTATTTAGATAATTAAATATATATATATTAATTAGATAACATAATTATTGTTTAAATTAATTATCACCCATAACTTTTTTTAGCTATAATTATGTGTGTCGCGCTCCTTTCTTTCCCCCTCTCTCGCCTCTCTCCTCTCTTATACGATACATATAAAAATTATATATAGGTGTACACATATAATATATATAATTATATATCAGATACAATTCACTTCTCCCCTCCCTCTGTCAATTTCGTTCACCAAATATACACATACATATTTATTCTAGTTACATATATATAATTATTTGGCAAACAAATACAATTCACCTCTCTCCTCCCTCTCTCAATCTCGCTCGCCTTTCTTCTTTCTCTAAAATATAGCTACAAATCGTAATTAACACGCTATAACCATAGTGTCTAATTAATTCCCCCATTATTATTTGCAAGTCAAAACGACTATAAAGAATGAAAACGACTACAACATGAATAAAACTACCAAAAGTGGAAGAATGACTTTTCAATATCACTAAAAGAAAAGGTGAAATTGGGAATGATTGCTAATTCTATCATTGTTTACTCGTGGATTTGGTTGTGTGTTTACATCAAAGTTTTTTTTCCACATAAAGTAGTATAACCATATTTCCCATAAAATCAATTTTCCAGTTATATTATATTATATATTTTATACAACATCGGTTTGCTATAACAAGCAAAAGACATTGAAACAAGATTTACCAATTCAATCAAAAAATGCTTTGGAATTGAATTAACAGAAAGCCAGAGAAGTCAAAATAATACAGATGAAGATGCAAGAATTTAATTGAATCTCCTGTATAGTAACAAGTATCTGGGAAGATATTAGATAAGCTAAAAGAAAATGGATAAAGAGTACACCACATGAAGAATAGATCTTTCCTAAATCACTAGGACAATTAACATTCACAAGCCCTTTCTCTTGTATAATCAAGAAAGTAATCTACATCTCTTGCTCTGAATAATGTAAAATAAACCAAAAAAATTTAAATATACCGAATCTCGTTTCCTTGTTCAAACTTTTTTAACTCAGGTAGAACAGCAGCCTCTCTTCACATTATCAGAGGTGTCATTAACACTGATGGTTGTACCCTGACCGGGAAGAGTAGTGGTTGTGGCTGCTGCTTGTGCAGCCAGCGCCTTCTTGCTTATGATATGGTATATCTCGGTTAGTATAGTCTGAAAAGCCTTATCTACGTTGACTGCTTCCAATGCCGATGTCTCAAGAAATGACAGTCCTTCCTTCTCAGCTAAATTTTGACCATCCTGCTCAGAGACTGCACGAAGGTGGTTAAGGTCGGACTTGTTTCCAGCCATCATAATGACAATGTTAGAATCTGCATGGTCTCTCAATTCTCGGAGCCACCTTTGAACATTGTCGAATGTTTGTCCCTTTGTTATGTCATAAACAAGGAGTGCACCAACTGCTCCTCTGTAATAAGCACTGGTAATGGCTCGGTACCGTTCTTGGCCTGCAGTGTCCCATATTTGGGCCTTGACTGTCTTTCCCTCAACCTGTATCATGAAGTAGATAAATTAGCCCATGAGTGTTGATACCAGTACAATAAATTCCATTTCAGCCACGTTTACCCGCCAACAAAAAAGCAAATTTATCAAACGGAATTGGATCTTGTGGCTAGCAGAAAGCAAACACCTGGTTCACCAAGTGTAAAGAGTTTTAAAAGTTGAGAATTCCAGAGCATTTGGTTTTCCTCAAAGGACATAAGCACCATTAAAATACTCAAATTCAAATTACAGAGAGACAACTAGTCCTGCCATCCAATAATTTCATTTCAACAGAACAAAAAAACGTAGAAGCATCAGATTAAGCCAACATATAACAGTTAAAAGCGGAAATTCCAGGTCATAAGAAGACCAACAACAACATTCTTAGTATAGTCCCATAAGTGGGGTATGGGGAGGAAAGTGTACGCAGACCTTACCTCTACCTTGGCAGGTACTGGCAGGTAGAGAGAAACTGTTTCGGATAGACCCTCGTCTCAAGGAAAGCAAAAACACAACATATATGGAGATATAAGCAGTAACAACAGCAGGATAGTAAGAAAACCGAGGCATACAATAAGCGGATCAACATTTTTTCTTAAAAGCACATTAGTGGAAGTACATATAGATCAAAACTCAAAAAAAATTCATTGCTAACATTACACAGGACAATCATTGAACTACTTCATTCCAAACAAGAATATATATACAGAATGTTGCAGCTGCATGACTGCATCTATGCGATAGTATCTTGTTCATACTTGAAAATACAACTAAATATTGTAGGCTACTGAAAAGAGGAAGAAACAGATTTCATGAGTTCACAGTACCTGATGTTTATGCTAGAATATATTGATTTGTCCTTAGAACTTTTAAAATAAAAAATGGTCATTTAGCCAGACTTGTATCAGACCAGAGGAAAAAAAGGGCAATCATCAACTGATCCACCTAAAATTTTAGTCATCCATTTAACCGGCAACTCGAATGCCGGAGATGCCAAAAATACACCAGCTTTACCACTCCACCAATCTCTACACTATTCTCATCGATAACCACAACAAATTCAACAAAATCACATAAAATAATCAACATTCCACTAGGCTATAGATGATAGTATGATTCCCTCCATCTCCATTTTCTTTACACTTTTGTAGAGTCAATTTGACTATATATGGAGGAAAAACAAGCGAAATTTATTCTTTTAAATAAAAAATCAGATCTTCCTAAACTAGAAACTACATGAAACAATTCCCCCCATACAAAAAATGATACAGATTACATTCCTAAAATATTGTTAATAATCTTTACTTAGTTTAAATCTCGAGATATGAAAATTGTCAAGCAGTTTACAACAGGAGTATCAATTTTCAGGGAATGTTAATAGCAATCTGAACTTTCAACTTGTTACTGACTGTTCGATTCCCTGCCCCCAATTTTCAGGAGTAAATTTTTTTGGTATGAACTAATACAACACCACTACTACATTAAGAGCTCAAACGATACCAAATTTCAAATTAAACTTAGAACAAAGTGATATCAGTACTAACCTGAAGAGTTCTAGTGGCGAACTCAACTCCAATAGTAGATTTTGACTCCAAACAGAACTCATTTCGCGTAAACCTAGACAGAATGTTCGATTTTCCAACTCCAGAATCACCAATCAACACGATCTTAAACAAGTAATCGTACTCATGATCCACTCTATTCCCCATAACTTCAATTCTCTGTATTAAAACCCACAAAAAATCAACAAACAGATAAACATCATCTAGATCTGCAACAATCCAATCAAATCAAACACAAACAAACCCTAAAAATGGAAAATACAAAGCAAAAATACTCTCCAAGAGTGGATGTACGGGTTCATTTGAATACACTGATTTAAACATAAATTCACAATAAATAGCAGTTACAACCTCTTTAACTTCAAAAATATAACGAGTTCAATGCTAAAAACTTCAAAAATTGAACTTATAAAGTTTAAATCCTGGATCCGCCACCGTATATGTATACAAAAACAATTCATACGCATACATACAAAAATAGATTGATGATCAAATTAGTACAAAATGGGTTACCTGGGAGGTGAGAGAAAGCTTTAGAAAGAGAAACAATGGAGTTTTGAAATGTTGGAGGAGAAAAGTTTTTTCTATACAAGATTTTTGGTGTGAAAGTGCGGCAAATGGTAAGCTACGTGGAGTATCTCCATTTTAAAAATACACAAATTACTACCTATTTTTTCAACAACTCTACTCGTCTCCTACATAATATTTTTTTAAGAGTATACTAGTTAATTAGTTAATATTATTTTTAATTTATTTTAACTATAATATGTGATTTATTTTTAGTTATAAATATGTGATTTAATTTTTTAATTGAACAACTTTTAATATGTCAAAGATAAAAATTATATTAGTATGATATAACTATTGTTTATATAATTGTTTCATAGCAAATTTAATGTTTGTTATGGAGCTTTTGATTTGTATAATTCGCTATAAACATTGAATTTTATATAAATTGTTCAGTTTTGTATAAATTTATTTATACCTTGTAATTTGTATAATAGGATTTGTATTTGTATAATTATAAGTGTATATCACGAAAATATATATATATTTATACTTGTATATACAATTTTCTTTCGTTTTATACAAATACAAACATATTTTATACCGAAATATATAAAATAGCTAATTGTACATCTAAAATGGCTAATTGTATGGCGAATCATATGACAAAAAAAAGGGAATGTTTGCTACGAATTTATAATTAAAATAAACTATGACTGTAACAATTAATTTGTATTAATAATTTGCCATTCTATACAATTTTCTCTTTTTAATTTTATATAATTTATATATTTGTATAATTCAAAATTTGTATAACTTTGGTAAATAACAAAATTACACAAATGCAAGTGTAAATTATATAAATTCACGAATTCTACAAACGAGGCATCTTAAATTATAGCTACTATCCATAAATATACAAACTATAAGTATATAGCATAATTAAGTTTATTATAGTGATTATTTACGAAAGCTTTCCCCAGAAATAATCTCCTATTTTATAGTAATTTACTAAATTGAAACTTTAAAAACAGCATTTAGTTATATATATTTTATTGTGAAGTTTGTAAATTTTTTTATAATATTTTAAAGTTAAAATTGTATTTGGTCATGAATCATTTTTCAAATTCTAAAGCTAAATTTTCAAGAATTTATGTTCAAACGAGTTTGAGAAGTTCAACTCTGATAAAAAGGAAAAAACATTTATGGTGAAATTTTGTGAAGGGAAGTCCTAAAATTCCAAAAAAGAGCCAATGTTTGAAAATATATTTGTGGAAAGATTTTTAAAATTTTATGGCCCAAACACATAACTTAAAGATAAAAATTTAAAATGATATTATATAAACATATCATTTAATTCGTTATGCCTTTTTTATCTTTACTAATAAGTTATATAACATTTAAAATTATATAAAATTAAAAAAAAACCTTCTATATTGTACATAATGATTTACACCCTATTTAATGATGTATCTATATTATACTACGTAAAATATATATATATATATATAAAATAGATAAATAAAAATGAACGAAACGATCGATGTTGTTTGTATAAGTTGACAAAATAGTGGTAAGAGGAGAATAAGAAAATGTGTGGAAGGTCGGTTGTGACTGACATCGTCAGGCTGGCAAAGAGCTGACAACATGTAGAATGGGGAATGTTTAGTGCCTGTCATGTATTTTTGTGAGTAAGAACATGGGTTTCTTCCCATGAACTACGGATTATTTTTCTACATTTCTTATATGTGCTTAAAATGCCAATTATTTAATCAATGTCTTCATCAATACAAGGATAGGTGATTGTATCAGTTTAGGGGAGGGGGGTTATGTGGTCATTCTAGATGAGAAAATGTCAATATGGTTTAAATCAGAGATTTCTGGTTAAAGAAATACGAAAGTCGTTTTTGTTAAGAAGCGTTTTATTCCTAATATGAAATTTTTCAGTACAAATTTAAATTTAGTTGAACTTTAATGTAAATATCGAATATTGAATGTAAAATTTTAAAAAAAAGAACGAAGAAGCAATTGTTTGGGTGGGGCGAGCGGATTTCGGGTTAGGGGTGGGGGTAAGTTATACAGGGTGGAGCGAATTTAAGGTTGCGCGGACAGGTGTGAAGCGAGACAGGTTGAAGTGAGTTTTTTTAACACTAATGAGGGGAGGGGCGGGTGGGTATATGTGATGTGAGTTTAAATTTTATTTTTAGTTTTAACTTTTTAAATGTTATAAGAGTAATAGAACATAGTTTATTAAGATAATTTTTTTAAAGTTACTAAAATATTCAAGATAGTAAATGAAAATGATTTAATAAAAAATAATTTAATTTCTTTATATTTTTTTCAATTGACCTCTAAAAAAAAAATTTTAAGTCACTGTTCTATTAAATTAATACAACTTAATAAAATAATAAATTTCCTTTTATGAATTTTATGGCGTGTGTGTGGTGTGTGGGGGGGGGGGGGGGGAATTAAAATTTTTATGAATACACCCCACACTATCCCATTGTCATCCCTAGTTTGGGGCACCAATAGTTTGTAAAATGTGATTGTATGAAACGAAGTAAAAGATTATTTTGTTTCAAAGTAAAAGAATAGTCATGAAAAATGATCTAAAACAAGTAAAGGAAAGTGTGTGTATGATTCTATTAGAAATCTCACTATTGAAAAATAAAAAATTGAAATATTCGTTGTTAATTTGTAGCTAAATTACTTAGTTGATGAAAGTCATCCATTTTGATTTTTATTTTATACTGATAATATTTTATCAATGATCGTATAATGTAATATTTTTTAAAATAATAATAATATAGTTATAAAGAGCATAACTAAGTTTAAAATAATGATAAAAATCTATCTATATACAATTAAATAATCATGTCTTGTAATTTGCTCAATGTTAGATCTTAGAGGGATATATTTTCACAAATGAACATAATACTTGTATACGCAATTGGCCCCATACAATTCAACTCTTAAAAATTTAATTTACATAAATTTTTAGATAGATGTAATAGATGTAGAATTTTATTCGACTACTTCATGTGTCTATTTTTCATATCTTAAATCCTCTATTTAAAATTCTGACTCCGCCATCGATACGTTTAGAGTTAGCATGTGGACAATTCCATGGAAAATTCTTAATTATGTAAATAACATTCAGAGCATTGTTGCAGAACATGGTTTTAGTATCAATCATTGCTTTAGAGAGTTCAATCAATTTGCAGACAAGCTGGCTAATTTAAGCCACACTTTTGATAATTCAAATTTTCAACTCTTTTGCTAGCCTCTCAAGGAACATTGAGCAGCTTTATTAATAGGAGAGAATATATAATTAGATATACTCTATTAGTATACATATTATTATTATTTATAATTTTTAAAATATCATATATCTTATTATCAATTAAAATTAAGAAAGATACATCTATATATATTCAAATATATTAAAATAGGAAGAGAGGCGAGTGAGATGAGAAAGGAGATAGTCATGTATAAAGTTATGGGAAGTAAGACCAGGGGTATATATTAGGAGCTTCATGGGTTCACGTGAACTCAAGCCCTTCTCTAGTCCATTATAGTATTGTCACATTTTGTAAAAATAATTAAGTATAGATGTGTTGAACTTATGTTCAAAGTATCATATAATACGATGATGATAGAGTTTATCTCTCTAAGTGATGTTAGAAATTTGAATTCTCTTATCTTATTTGTTTTATTTCGAAAATTGAGTAACACCTCTTTAAGACGTGATTATCAGTGATATTTTTGAATTTCCTTAATCTTTTAAAATTTTCAAATGTGTTACATTGAAAATTTATTTAAAAAATAGCATTGTTAACTTTTTAGAAAATTAAATCATATATTTATATTAAAACTTAAAGATGTAGCACTATATATTTTCGACCTATAATTTTAAAATTTTAATTAATTTAGTTTTAAGAATCTAAAGATATAAGCTAATAAATTTATATTTAAATTCATTTTTTCGTAATAGAACACTCATCATCTCGAAATCCTAAATACGTCTCCGATATCATTTCACGACAATTATTCACCCATAATCATCCATATCACTAACATCTCTTATCATGGGTTTCCTTAGTATATTAATGCAAGTTCCCAATATATTTAATATTAAAATAATATTCTAATTATGCACATAGATTAGAGAACATCGAAAGGTATCTTATTTCAAACAATGAGGTAGACTAATTATTATATTATTTATTTATATATAATGAGGAGTGACGAGAGTTACAATTATTTAGTAGACAATACCAAAAATATTTTATTTGCTAGTAATTTTAGTTAGATACTTATCATTTCGATTGAGCAATTAAATAATAAATCATTTTTATTAGCTAAGTTGACTCAAGTTTAAAATTTTTTTTTATGCGTCTTCTCAAGCATTTTCATGAATAAATTCACAAATTAAAACATATCATTTTCTTTAATTACACGCATTAATTTTGATAAATTATAAAAAAAATTAGGCTTATTCTAATTAAGAATGATATATTTTATCAAAAGAGGCTAGCTAATATAAATACTTATTCTACACTACAAACACACATGATAATACGCGCAAAATCCCCTTTTCCTTTTCAAAAGTTATATTTAATATGATTAATAAAAATATTTTATTATGTGTTCAGTTAGAATATATTGTAATTTGAATATTTTTAAATGAAATTTATCAAAAAAAATTAGCGGATATCAATGTATTCCACTAACTAGTACTCATTTTTTTCCCTTTTAGTTGTCATAATTTCTTTTTCAGAGTAAAGAATAAGAAATTAATTAGTATCTTTAAAATATTTTTCATCCTATTGATATGTAAAAAAATTATAATTTATAGTACTTTTCGTATAATATTTAAATATCTAAATATTTAATCAAAATATTAAATTATTGTAATCTAATTTTAACTTAAAAATTAATCAAATTAATTTTTAAACAACATAGCAACTAAACGGGACAACGAGAGTACTAAATAAGTAAAATACTTGTTTATTATAGAACCAAGCAATTGGATGGATTGGTAATGATGTGAAGATGATGGAGTTTTAGTGGTGATTATGCAATCATAGCATGCACACCTTTTTCTTTCTTTTTGTGTCAACTTCATAATTTGTTATTCATTAACCACTAATTAAACTTTAACACTATAATTCACCTGTCATGTTTTGGTGACTGGGTCAAAATGTCTCAAATCCTGATTTAAAATAATCTATCGGTTTCATAAAGAATGATTTAATTTGACTTGACACGAAGTTTAAGAGTATAATTTTTTTTTATATCTTGTGATTCTAAATTAAAGTTAGGTTAAATATACAAAATTGTCCTTTGATTTTGTGGCTTCAAACATGCCACGTGGAAAACTGATTTTAAAATGTTACCAAAAAAAGAAAGAGATCATTCTTTTTTAAATAGACTAAAAAGAAAATCAGGTCATCCTTTTTTAAACGGAAAGAGTAATTCATATCGAATAATATTGACATAAATTTTGTTTGAAGATATAATACAAGCATAATTTTTTTTCATAATTATGAAAATTATTAAAGCTTTTCAAACTCTTATACAATCTTAGTAGTATATTTCATAAATAAAGTACTAAAATTTTAAACTGCCACACTATTAAATCGTATATCTCCATTTTTTTTATGAATAAATACTTATAATTATATATTATAACAAACTTTCAAATCCATATAATCTTTTAAAGATTCACTAGTCTAATAAATCAACAATCGTATTAACTGATTATTTTTAATTTAATTTTCTCACATTGTATGAATGATCTCTTCACATCGACCACAAAGCTCTATTTACCAAAATTGAAAAATAATAGATTTTTTCTTTTACAAAATCTAAACATACGAGAGTCAAGTTTTAATTTTTATTCAAAAATGAAATCATAACTTTTATATGAAAGGACAGAGTTTCTCTTTTATTAAGTTCACACTTTTATCTAACCCAACATCATTTGACTTGAAAATTAATCATTTTCAAATGTCAAAAAGTATCAGATGTCCAACACAAACATCGTCATTTTGAAATTTTTCTTGAAGTAAATCTTGATGGGAAAACTACATCGGATAGGTTTATCGAAGAAAATTGAAGCGTAGATTATGGGTTAATTATGTTCTTTTGCTATAAAATTTGGTTCCCTATATATTATACCAATAACAATTACAATTATCATCAGATGTTTTTGATATATTTGGAAATTTAGTAATTTTCGAACCAGTAGTTAACTAGATTGTGTATCTTAAGTGTGTCTGATTTATACATATAATCAAGATATGAATATATTATGACTTTGTGATAGTTGGGATGATAATTTGATGATAATAAATATATAACTCATAAAATATAAGTAATACACTTGATACATTAATACAAAGTGAATTAATATATTACGATATAACATGGACTGTTGTATTGCTGATATAACACAAATTATATAAAGTTGTATCTTGATATTTGATACACTATGAGTTTTAGATAGTCAAATAAATTATATTAAGGGAATATAATTTGGCATGCCCTTGATCAATATTACATTCTAGAAGTAATATGCCCTTCGTTATAAAATGGACTCATATATATACCTTCATTGTTATAAATGACTCACATATATTCTTTTCCTCTAATGAAAGTCAAAAAAAAAATTTTAACTTAATATTTTAAAATATAAAATTCATATAAAGTATATTTGATCCTTTTCATACATTTTTTTTTGACTTTTTTGTTTGAACAACTGATTTAAATTTATTATTTGGATGGTCAAATTTATTTATGTATCACTAATTTTCTTGTAAAACTTATTATAGATGCCCTAGTTTTTTTCTATAAATACTAAAACTAAATTACAATATAGCCGCAAAAAAGTTAGTTTTAGATTTTATTTTTCTTTACACTAAAGAATGAAACAAAAAAAAAAGAACAAAAAACTCAAATAATGATAATCAGAGAAGTCAAAAAGTAATTGGGAAAATGGTCAATAATACCCCTCAACTTTGTTTTATTGGTTGACTATGCCCTTACTCTAAAACGAAGTTAGTTTTACCCCTGCTGTCTACAAACTTATCAATATGTACACTCCAAACTAACGATTTGCCCCAAATCAATCTCAAATTCTCAATTTTGACCCGAGTTAGCCATTTAGAACTCATTTAGAATGAAATTCTTTTTTAGTCTGATCCATTTAAAACCCACCACAATTATGAACAAAATTGAATTTAATTTCAATTTTCTCAATCTTGTTGAGTTTATAAAAACAAAAAAAGAATGAATTTTCCCTTGTCATTGAACCTGTTGTAGCTGTTGCTCATTATGTAAATATCTTTAATTAGTGATTATGAGTGAGGTTAAAGATTGTTGAACTCGTAGAGATTTTTTGGTCGATTATTCTCTCATAAGTTTTCATGATTATATTTCAAAATATTTTAGCTATTATAAATGTTAATTATTAATTGTCTTTGCCTGAGCACGGGCACACACACGCCCACACACACGCACGCACACACACACGCACGTACGCATGCACGCACGCACGCACGCACGCGCGCACACACACACACACACGAGTATGGGGAATTTGGTAAGAGAACATATATATACTAAGTTGTTATTTAATTTTAATACTAATATTTTTTTGCAGAAAATGTTACAATATAATAAGAAAATATCAACTAAGTAGATATGTGACAAAAGAAACACAACTGTTGATTTACAAGGAATTATCCAACACAAATGAAGATATTAAAGAATTAAGAAAGAGATGAACGGAAGTTGAGCAAATATGAAAAATAATAGTTGAAAAATATAGTAGCATGAAAACCACCAAAATAGAAAACTTTGTCAAATGTTGGATACATTTGACCTACCATTTTAATTTTGTCAAAATTATCAACTGTTAATTCCATAGATGCAGATGATTTTGATAAATGACACACAAACGATTATTCATACTCTCCGCAGGAAAAAACATCAAAAAGAGATACGTCTTGATCCCCAAAGCAACCAAAGGAAGAAAAGAAAAAGAGTTTCCAAAATCAATCAATCAAGTAAAACAATCCAAAAGGAAAGGGAATCACAGATGTAACATTAAGAAGGAAAAAGGAACCAAAGAAAGGAAAGAAATAATAAGAGCTTTCAGAATCAATCAAGCATATCTTGATTGATTTAATGAAATCAAGTAAAATAATTCAAAGGAAAGAAAATCACACATGCAACACTAAGAAGGAAAAAAGAATATTGAATAATGACAGATGGATACACATCGCAGGAATAAAAAGAAGAAACAAGAAAGTTTCACCAAGAAGACTGAGTGACACTCACAATTTGCAGCAACCATGGAAATGGATCAACACACAATCAATCTAAAAGATTGATTCAATCAGCCATCATTCCAAAAAGGAAAACAATATCAGACAATCAAATAGGACAACAAGCAATTCACACTTATTATGGTGATCAAGAAAGATGACAGCGGCAAAACAGAAGATTCAAGACAGCAGAAAGTATCACAAGAAGATCAACAAAGGATTCTACATCACCATATTTTTAAGGCAGATTAAATTAAGGATCCAAGATTCTTAATCAAGGAAACATTACAAATCCTTGATTGAAGGAAACTCATTTGGATTTTCCCGTTAGAGATAAAAGACCATCGGACACTACTTATATATGAAAGAAGACTCAGTCCATCAATTGAAGACACACTTCATTTGAACTTATATTATAATCTTCTTTTATCTTTCATAAAACTTTGTACACCTTTGAGTGAACAATTGTAAAGAAAAGAGAAAGAAAGATTTGAGTGTAGGTTATACAGGTAGAGGTTGTGTCAAAGAAGAAGGCCTGATTTGCACATCAGACGGACTCTTAATCATAACATTCTGTAAAACCCACCAACAAGTTGTTAAGGAAACCCTTGTAACCCAAGGGGACTGGATTAGGCACCACATTGGTGATCCAAACCAGTATAAAAACACTATGTGTTATTTACTTACTGCAAGTTATCATTACTGTTTGTCTAACTAATGTGC
This sequence comes from Solanum pennellii, assembly GCF_001406875.1. Taxonomy (NCBI): domain Eukaryota; kingdom Viridiplantae; phylum Streptophyta; class Magnoliopsida; order Solanales; family Solanaceae; genus Solanum; species Solanum pennellii. Next base: position 958,561 of record NC_028642.1, read on the forward strand.
AGGTGAATCGACTGACCAGAGTAGGAAGTCGACTGAAAGGGAATTTTAATTCACCCCCCCTCTTGACTTTCATCAACTACAAAGTGTAAAAATTGAGAGAAAATAGTGATTTTCTACTTCAGAGAATTGATACAAATTGCACGAGAAATGAGTTGATATAGCAGAGTAGAGAGGGCCAAAAACAAAACAATCCATATATTTCTTAATTTCTTGTATTGCTTTTTTTTTTTTAGTATTTGATGTTGAAAACTATTCTAGTTCCTGCTTTCAATTATACAGTGAAATTATTCTTCTTGAATATTTTTTCTATTTTCTTATTTTATGGAGAAGAATATTTTCATTAGTAGTACTATTTCTATTATGGAGTAATTTTCTTTTGTGTTGAAAAATTGACGGAACTTGATATTTCTATATAATAGTAGTTATTATATCTAAATTTTATGTGTGTGAACTTAAGCTATAGATTTCATTTTTATTTGTTTTCTAGTTAAATGTTATTTTATATATTAACATATATCCATTGATTATTACGCATTAACATATTACTAATTTTGTAATCGAGAGAGACGGAAGAAGTAATACTGTTAATTGGAGGATTGTATATTGTTAATATTTAAGTGACATATATCTACTTTATGTTATAATTAATCTACACTTATTTGTAATCGAAAGAGGCGAATAGTGTAATAATTAGTTATAATAAATAAGTTAATCGAACGAGACTTACTTAGAAGAATATGTTTTAGTTCAACTACACATTTCTCGTTCTTAAATATTACTATTTTAGCAATTAAATTATATAACCGAGAGAAATGCATTTGATTATTTAATTCAATAATAATATATAAATATAATCGTGAGAGGTATTTATACTTTATGAGAAATATAAATTTAAAAATAAATAGTTTACTTTATATAGAAATATTGAGTGAAGTTAAGATCCCCAACATCTTTTGATATACTGTGAAAATTAAAGTATTTTCTCTACTTTTTATATTATTAATTAATTGATTCACCATTCAACTATTCTTGATTTTCTTAAATAGTAATTAAAACAAAAACCATTTATAGAAAAACCAATCTACGTGGGTTCCAACATAAAATATGTTTGTAATTTTAATTATATTTTAACATAAATGAAAAAAATAAGGAAAAAAAGATTAGAATTTCTTACCAGATATGACTTTTGCAAAAGAAAAAGAGATAAAAGTAACTTCCAAAATAAACATGTCAATTATGACTTTATATATATATNTATAATTGTTGAGAATATATAAATAGGGTCTAGAAATATAAGAAATTGCAATAAATATTCATATCCTAAATCCATAGAATTATATACTACATAAGGTGAAATGTATCGATAGAAATACATTTTTTATTTTGTATGAATTAGGAGGATTGATTCAAAATAACAAAGTCCATTGATTTGAAAGAAAAATAAATCATGATTGATCTAACCTAGGCTGATTTAGAAACAAACAAAATTGCAAAATTTAATAAAATAATTTTTTTTAAAAAAAATAAACGCCGTTGCCGGGGATCGAACCCGGGTCACCCGCGTGACAGGCGGGAATACTTACCACTATACTACAACGACTTACTTGTTAAACTATCATCATTTTCATATATAGATATATATATATTATTTATTTATTTATTTATTTATTCATTTTTAATCCTAATTTGAATTTTGAGAAAAAATAAAATTAATTTAGACCGAAATTTTCTTACATGTTTTTTTTTAAAAAAAATATTTTGAGTTGTCACATATTATAATTTATAATACATTTATTCATAGTTTTCAAATATATAAGTTGAATTTTTGATCAAAATTTACAAATTTAAATCTTAAAATTTCAACTATGTCATATAAATTAAAATATAAAGAATACACATCTCAAAATACAAACAATATACACCTTAGAACTTCCTTGTTGTGACACACAATTAATTGAGGTGGACACATGAACTTAAAATATTTTTGAAACATAAAAAGGAGATTCATATTAGTTAATAATATATGGTAATGAACTAAATCAAGTAATTTTATGACAACATTTAGGTGTTCTGGAGCGGGACAAATTCAACAAATTTCGAATTTATTAGAACTCAATAATTTCATCTCAAATTATTTATCTATATATATACTTTATTTAGAATCTAATAAATAAAAATAATTGTAATTTAATATCTCATAAACTAAATATTTTGGCTAGTAATGACGCATTGACATGATAGCCAATAGAAAGAAACTCAAATCTTAAACGTAACATTGTTGTCCATAACTAACTTTTAGGTTTCGTGCCAACTTTCTTTTATTCAGTTATGAAATGTATTTGGTTTGAATGGGAAAAAAAAACATGACGTGAAAAAGTTGTTCGAATAATAAACATTCTTTCATTCAATTAAAAAGTTATATTACCAAAAAAGCAAAAATATAGGAAACTCCTGGGGAAGGATGAAAAAAATGGGACACATTTAAATGAAATATGATGAACTGAAGTGATAAGTAATCTTTAGGGTTGTTCAACATCGAAACGAAATCGATAATCGGCATCGAAAAAATTTATTGGCTTATCGTAATTGGTTATTGGTTTAGCAGTTCAGATAACAACGATTATAATTTTTTTTGTTATCGGGTTATCGATTTTTAACGATTTGAGATTTTTTCTTAATGGGTTAACCGATAGCCCTTTAGTAAATTAAATAATTATATTTATACCACTGTGTATAAAGTCCTTGACTTAGAGTTAAGTTTCCTACTTTTATTTCTGGCTATCTCATAATCTAAATGGTTATTCTGCTTTTGAGCAAATGCAACTTGTGAACTCATGGACATGATTCATTCAATTTGTCACCTCGTTTCTAAATGATCTTTTATTAATTGACATTTTGTCAAATCTTAATGGTTGAATCGATAACTGAAATCGATAACGATCAATAACCGATAAACCAACAACCGTAAGCCAATATCTTAATAGTTCTATAACGATTTTGAATCTCTACAAATCAATAATGAATAAGTCAAACCGATATACTTCAAAATCGAATCGAATCGACCGATACACAACCTTACTTTCATTCTTATTTGATAAGTTCTTATTGATGGAAACATTGAATCTGACTCTGATATCATATCAAATTAAGTCTAGAATCTAACTTACACTTCAAAAACTACCTCAAAGAGAGACGAATTGTGACACAAAAATTTGCTTACACATATATACTTGTTGGCATTGGATATGAACTACAAATCATGAGTTTGAAACAATAAATTTAGGTAAACATTGATTTGATAATGAAATTTTGTTCGAACATATAATTTGATAACTCAAAAGTTGGACACTTTATAATTGTAAATATGAAAATATCAACAATTTTTGAAAACTAAAACTCTTATATAATTTCACCAAATGAGCAAACTATAGTCCATATATACATAAGAACATATTAAGACGGTAAATTAATAAACCACATATCTTCATGATCCTTTTATAAATAAATATTTGCGGATACATACTATTACAAACTAAATTAATCAACAACTACAACTCATAGGAGGAAGATCCAAGTTCTTCCCACTAGATGATTTCTTAAAAACCCTACTTCCAAAAACCATAAACCCTAAAGAGTGTCCAACAATAGCAACCAAGAAAACACCACCATTAAAAGACATAACAGCCAACATAACAACATAAGCCAAACCAATTCTCAAACCATACAAGATTGTCTGAAGAAATCCAGAAGTCACATCATCATCAACATTACTCTTGTTAATATAGTTGCTATGAGAGAGAAATTCGACGAAAATCGCCATGAAGAAGACAACAACAAGTGCCAAAATGTACATGCCCAAATTATCATATCCAGGCCAACCTGAGAAGAGAATCTCAGTATTCTTTCCCCAGAAAAATGTCATATGCATCATCATGTGATGGTTGTTCTTCATCATCATCCCGCTGTTATGAAATATTTAAAATCAGAAGATTAAAGTACATTTTGATATTATTCATTAGATTAAATCAAAATAATCATTATTAATGAAGATTAAATGAAATAATTTTTTGCAATTGCAATAAATCCGAGATTTGAAAGAAAAGTAAATATTCTAGAATATTCTGACAACATAAAAGAATATATATTAATACAAATCATAAAATTAAAAAAAAAATTTAATACCTGCCTCCTCTAGTGGCGTTGTTCATAGTGATTGACGATGATGGTGGTGACGGCCCCATAGCCATTCCATGCATGTGGCCGTCGTTGTTCATTTCTCTTTTCTTTTTCTTCTCTAATTATTGATATTTGTATGTGGAATTAGGAGATTTACATAAAAACAAATAAATAAGGAGAGTGTGACATTTATAGGAAGTTGTAATGTAATAAATATTGATAGTACATTGTAGTAAGCGTACTACTTTTTAAAGTACAAAATAAATATAAATAATAATAATTTTAAAATTGGAGATTCATTTCCCTTAATTAATTAATGAAGGATAATTTTAATTTTTTTCCTTTTTTTAAATAGTCCAAGTTCAAGTTTGTAATGTGAAGTCTATTTTGTTTTGTAATACTACACTTATTTCCATATTTTCCTTCGTAAAAACAACTTTGAAATTATTTAATATTAATACAAAATAATTGCAATTTGACCATTGTTTCATTCGAAGATTGAGTCATTAAATTTTGTTTTGCATAATAAAATGAAAAACTAATTAAAATTGCTTCTGAACTATGTGAAATACATCACTTATACTCTTTATTGTATTTTGGACAAATATGCACCTGTCGTTATCCCACATATTCTTAAGAGTTAACAACTCATATAGCAAGCCACATGTAATTAATCTGTCTACTTAAGTATTGCCAGCTAGGATTCTCACTAAATTGAGTTCAATTTCAACTCGTTGAAGTCTAACCCGTTAATACGAAATTTGTCATTTGACATATCTTTATAACTTATGATCTTAGATTTCATGTCAAATCAAAATAAGACAGACAAATTAAAACGAAAATTTTTTATAGAAGTATATTACTTAATGAACAAGATAAATTAAACTAATGTGAATACATGTATTCCATTAATAAAATTTATCAAAAGCAACAATTCATATGAGGATTTCCTTAAAACCCTAGTTCCAAAAACCAAGAACCCTAACAAGCGTCCAACAATAGCAACCAAGAAAACACCAACATTAAAAGACATAACAGCCAACATAACAACATAACCTAAGCCAATTCTCAAACCATACAAAGTTGTTTGAACAAATCCAACTCTCACATCATCAACATTACTATTCCATTTATTATAATTGCTATGAGAGAGAAATTCGACGAAAATCGCCATGAAAAAGATAACAACAAGTGCCAAAATGTATCCAGGCCAACTTGAGAAGAGAATCTCAGTATCCATAGTCATTTCATTTTTCTTTTCCTCTCCTAATTCTTGATTTTTGTTTGATGAATTAAGAGAGGAGAGTGAGAGTTATGAGGTATTAAAGTAAACAACAAAATGATTGATAGTACATATATTGTAGTAAATGTACTTTTTTTTTCTAGTACAAAATTAAAGGATGAGGTATAATTAAATGGTAGAGTTGTTAAATTAGATTCTTCAAACTTTCTTTCTCATTTAATTTAGTTAGAATAATTGTCTCCTTTGTCTTAATTTTCTTTAGATACTTGTAAGAAAATATGTTTGAAGTTTTTTTTTTTCGAGTTTTATATCTGAACTGTTAAATATTTATGTTTTTATTTGAATTATTACTAACTATTTATCAAAAGCACATCTCAAATATTACTAAACCAAGTATTTATTACAATTGACAAAAGGCACTTGACAACTTAATTTGCCTATAAAATTTCGTCCACATAACAATTGATTCATTAATTTTAAGGTGTGTTCTGATAAATAATTGAGACAATTCATGTAAGAAACACAAAGATTTGATAATTCAAATTAGAATTTCGTAAAAAAAAGAAGTGATAATTCAGATGTCTTTTTAATACTTTCTTTAATTTTCTAATCGAAAGATGACATGAGATATCCTTGAAGTATTGAAAATGATACAAAACTACCTCCATCCACCCGAAAGCGGATTCAGGATTTCAAATACACCATTTCTTTAAAGATAAGATGTAAATTTTTTTAATAACAATAACTCATAGAGTAAAAGATAAAAAATAATAATTTACACTCGATTATAGACAATGAAAAGCAAATGAATCAACCAAATTCAACTAGTCATACCAAGGAGTAAATCACTAGTCACAACATCAAAAATATTGTTAAGCTCCTGGAGTTGCAAATTAGTAACTCTATAAAACACTTCCCCACAAACACTAAAATGAAATGGTATATAACTCGATTTTACATCAACTACCACTTCAATACAAATCATTATAATGAATAAACAAATCTTTAAAAGACCTATACATATCATAAAGATGATGGACCTACAAAAATTACTGCTTCTATCATTATAATTTGGTAGAAAGCAAGGAAGTAGCTGAAAGAAAATTTCTTTAGGTGGTTTAGTGAAGTCAATCAAAGAGATGAAGTTGGTGAGGTAATCAAGAAACTTGTGGACTAACTCTCTAGCTAGTTGCGTAGTAAGAAATTTCAGGAAGGGTGTCCAAACTTTTAATAGTAATTTTTTTTTGATAAAAAAAAATAACGATTTAAATTACCAAAATAAATAATCAAGTTAAGCAATATTTAATTAAATATAAGAATATTTGTAATAGATTAAAAGGGTATAATTTAAAACTAACATAACGAAAATAAATTACAATTGAAAACATAATTTAAATATATTATTACAATTATACTCGATCGCCACAGAGGCGAACCCAAAATTTAAAGACTACGGGTGCACCACTATCTTTTTAAGTTTTAATTTTTTGGTTATCGAAGGTAAAAAAAAAAAAGGTTTTAATTTTTTGGTTATCGAAGGAAAAAAAAAAGGAAACAACAATGGTGCCTAAGTTGGATTTGAACCCACGACATAGTAGCAACTCCAATCAACTAGCTAAAATGAAGTTTTGTGTAATGACGTGCACATTTATCTATATCTTACTTGAGGTATCTATCTAACTATCTATATATATATATATATAATTTATTTTGAAAAGTTATCGGGTGCACGTGCACCCTTACGGATCAATGTAGGTCCGCTTGTCTCGACGAGTTTTCATATCTTGGAACATTTTTATAATAGACTCATTAGAAATAGTACGAAATATTTTCTTTTTAACATAAGACACTATACAACCATTCGATTCGCAAATCGTTTTTGATATACTTAATTGTCGAGAAAGCTCTTTCAACGGTTGCAGTAGCAAAGCAAATTTCACTAAGCGAAATATAAGTGGATAAGTTAAGTTTTTCTTTGTGTCTATCAATTTTCTTGAAAGTTCACCAAGTCCATCTATATCAGAGAATCTTTTATCAGTATCACGTACACCAATAATGTAATTGGCAAGTTGAATCCGAAGGACGCCCATACTAAATTGATCAAATTCATCAGGATACAATTCAGTCATTCTCACTATTTTTCTGATGTCAAAACTAGAAAATGAATTTACTGGATTCAAGCAAGCTACTCCATAAAACAAATCACTTGTCACCTCATTGAAACGATCATTAAGTTCTTGAAGTTGGCAATCAATAATCTTATAAAATACTTCCACATGAAAATGATGTAAAACAGTATGATCAATAATTTTACGTCTTGATCTTCCTATGCTTCGCATATATAGGGCTCACCAAAAGTGGGTATTAAGATGTCATGTTTGATACAAATCATAGATATTTTATTGATCTTATTCCACAAGGAAAATGTATTCAACTTTAAGGAAATAATTCAATTTTAAATGAAAAAAATCCACAAGGAAAAATTATTAAATTTAAAGAAATCTTATTCCACAAGGAAAAGGTATTAAAATGTAAGGATATATTTCAATTTTAATTGAAAAAAAATTGTTAGTGAAAAGAGATTTGAACTTGTAACATCATGAGACTATTAACCACTGAACATTTATGTTAATATTACACATGTTAATTTACTTAATTGAATTCAAGAAGTCAAAATAATTACAGAAAAATAAAAACACGTCTAATTACAGACAAATAAAGCACTTCTGTGCACCAACTGTTGCCAACTCTACTGTGCATTACTTTGTTATTTTAGGGGGGCAAATTCTTTATATATATATAATATAATTTTTTTGACGAAAAAGCCTACGTGCCTCCGCTCCTGCCTTTGACTTATTTTTCTCATGAGTGAGAAGAAGAAGATAGTGATGACGTAGTTAAAGCAAACAAACCTGTTTATTTAAACAAAGTTTGTGATATGGAATTGAAGTATAGTGAAGATGAGTATGAAAATATGACAGAGCATCCTATTGAGTTCTTTTTTTCAATTGTTCTATTGATGAATTAGGTTTATTTGATGCATGATACTAAATTGAGTTCTCTTTTTCAATTGTTCTATTGATGAATTAGGTTTTTTTGATGCATGGTACAAACTTTGCCTTGTAATTTGAAGTTACATTTGAATTTCTTCATAATTTTATTTGGGTCGACGCATATGCTAAGTTAATTTGAAGATTCCATATGAATTTCTTCTGACCTTTATTTGAATCGACGCAGAATACGCTAGTTAGTTTGATTATTGTGGCCTAGCTCATTTTATATACTCAACTGATACTAAACTCAACTCTATGAGCGTGAATTTCAAATGACAAAAAATGGACGTTTCTTTGATTGTAGATTTAGTTTGAACGGTAAAGATGAACATTTAGCTAATTTTTTTATGTTCTCTAATGAAATATATGCATGTTGCCAAATGTTCTATTATGTATTGTAATATACCAAATTATTTGGAACAGATGCTAAATTTTGTGTTTATTTTCTTGTTTTTATTAAAAGAAAGGCTAATGTCTATAAATGATATTTAAAGAATTTTTTTTTAATGTAATTTGTTGTTAAGTAATTCTTAATCATAGTTAAGTGATGTATATTGTCCCTTTAATTTTAGTAACATTTTACCATTATTATTTGTATTAAGGGATGACCTGATAGAATAACATTTCTCAGTAACATCATAAAAGCAGGGCTTACAACAAAGCTAAATGTAATTTCATAATTTAGATCTCAACTTTGCATACATAATCCTCCCGAGACCCTCGTAGGATTACATTGAGTATATCATCATCGTAGAAAGAAAATATTCGTAACTATGACAAATGTGGAAGGAGGAAATCTGAAGGATCATAAAGCTTGCAAATTTACTTGTATATAAAGGGAAAAAGTAGTAATGAAAATTGTTCCAAAAAGAGGCAAAAACCATCTGTTATTCTATATCAACCAAGAAATGATACACCACCAAAAGTTTTAAAAGAAAGATCAAAGTTTTACACAACTCCCTTCTTCACCAGGCCAAACCGTCTAGTGGTATCAGCGGCAAGTTTGACACAAGTTTCGATATAATTCTCATAGTACTCCTTCCCCCTTAACCCGATCGTCTAATGTTAATAAAAATTTTAAAAATGGGAAACAGAATGTTGATTCTCATATGATGCAAGAGGTCTGACTGGCAGCAAAATGTGATAATATTGTTGTTCTTTGAACAAAAATTATATGATCAGGTGTAGAAGAATTTCACATGGGTCGTTCTCCATTAGCGAGCATCTGACCAATGATGTTTGTCACCTGAAAAGAAAGTAAAAAATGACTCGAACCGTTGATATCTATATTTTCAGTATAAAATTACCATGAGACATCTGAAACATAGTTGGAAGAACTAAACCAGTATGACAGTTCAAAGAAAGAAACTGATAACAAGGTATACTGCAGTTGCATTCTAACTCACGAGCCCCGCAAGCATGTGTGCAGACGTGGCAAATGGACGGGTTGAGACTTGAGGTCAAATTGGGCAAGTTGAAAACAGGTTGAGAGAAATTACTATTGAGTATGAAGTATATATACATATAATCCTCACAACTTAAGCAAAAGAAAACCAAAAATGCATAGTAGCTACACTAATAAGATCGTTTGACAATTACTCCACGCCCAATTACACAACAATATTCAAGCAGCAGCAAGTAGAGATGTCTACCAGGCGTTTCTGTCTATATTAAACGGAGTAGTGATACTGAATATTAGCCACGTAGCAAGCTAATCAATAGTCACATGGCAATTTTTGGATAATATTAATAGGCAATATAATAAGGCTTAATGTCATGCTATTATCGGTTACAATTCATTGATGATGTAAGAAAATTACATTGTTCATTCATGTAACTAACTTAGAACCTTCTATGAAGAGTGAGTCATTTTGAGATGTTAAGAATTCTTCATTTAAATAAGCAAATTTTTGTGGAAAATTTTAAGAACCTCGAAAATTCTATAGTAAAAAGAAACTTTTGTGATGATTGACAAAGGATAAATAAGAAACCCGTACGGAAAGGGATGGAGGAACTAATGGATAATTTGAAGGAATAAAGAGAAGAGATTGGGGGGGAAATGCCAAAAAAACAAAACACAAATTTAAAAAAATTAAATTATAAATGGGCTAAGGCGCCAATAAATTCGCAGGAAATTACCAGATCAGAAGAGATAAAAGGGAAGGTGTTTGAGTAGTTTTATAAGCGAAGGTCAAACCAACTTTAAAGTATTTTGGTTTATTTAGTGTTTGATAACAACCACCAAAAGCATTTTCAAGCCACATGACACAAGTTGGATGGTCCCAATTTAAAGTAAAGCTCTCTGAGTTTTGATCAAATAGTCTATATTCATTTATAATCCCCAAAATACTATTCACAACACCAATACCCTGATTCCCCTCCTTTTCCCTGCAATAATTTTTTATAAAAATTGTTACTTGCTTCTATGATTCTCTGCGCTGAACTTCCCATTTTCACCTTATATTGTAACAACTATACTTTCTTTGGAATCTACATTTTTTAGGGGTTACTTTGGACTGCCCAAATCAGCCCATTAACAAAATACAATTTCCCCTTGGCAGGTAGACTTTTGGGTCAATTGTGAAACCCAAAAAGACTTCAAAACGCATGAAAAACCATCCTCAACCCCCCCCCCCCTCAGCACAAGCATCATCATCAGTCATCACGATTCAGGAGTGGCAAAATTGACCCAATAATATATAACCCACCCAACCTGTGTACTACTTTGGGCTATGCTCAGGTAACCTATCAAAGACATTATCCAAAATTTACTTGTGAAATGTCCAACACTAACCTGTGTGAACCCCCCAACTTCACTTGTGAGCTAGCCATTAGTAGGTAATAGTCCCCCACACACATGCTTAATCCGATAGTGTCTATTCCTAATCTACACACTACTCTCCCAAGACCTCTTGTGGAATTACACTGGCATGATGTTGTTGTATACCTGTATCTGCTTTATCAAAGCTCAGTTGCCTGTTCAAATAGTTCCAAAAGTTGAATTATAATATTTTTTTTCTACTTTTTGTTTTCTATTATTTTCTAGTGCTTTACACATGGAAAAAATGCTTTCAGTTGTCTTGCTTGGAGGATCAGTGTGTCCCACATATTATTCATGAAAGTGACTTTATCAAAGCTTGTCTTTTGATACTATCAAACCCATCCTAAATATTAAGTGCTGGTAGTACAAATAAATGCTAATTTAGTATTTTTGTACATTTCTACAATTTGAAGAAAAAATATGAAGCCATAATAGTTGCTAGTGAAACCAGTATTTCATAATATTTCTTCAGTTATGAACTAAAGATTAAGAGCCTGTTTGGATTGGTTTTTGGCTTATTTTTATCATTTTAGCTTTACATTAAGTGCTTATACACACTTTAGAGTTTATCCAAACACTTAGAGGAAGTGCTTACGAGCTCATTTGGTTTGACTTATTTTAAGTGTTGTTAAGCTAAAATAGCTTTAAACACTTTCGGATACCTTAAAAAGTGCTTATAAGCACTTATTTAAGCTAAAATGGTAAAAATAAGTCAAAAGACATAAGTCAAAATGTCCAAACAGGCTCTAAAAGCTACTTTGGCTTAAAAACACTTAAAATAAGTCAATCCAAACATACTCTAATCTATGCTGAGGCATGTAGGCCCTTGGAAATGTTGATTGAACTTTTTGTGATTCATAAAAGACTCTACAATAGACAAAATTATCATTTACTATTTTCTTCAAATAATTATCATATAATAATTATTTTAATATATGGAACTTAGAAATTAATTAAAGTTATAACTCTTAAATCTTTATTTATTTGTAGGATGTAAAAACTCATAATATTTAGGACTTATAAAATAACTTCAATTAATTCCAAAGTCTTAAACATTAGATAATAGTAAATGACAATTACTTGAGAAAATAGTAAATAATAATTTTGTCTATTGTGAAGTCTTTTAATAAAGGACAAAAAGTTCAATCAACGTTCTAAGGCCTTAATACTTTCATATAGTATAGATTATGGATATGGTCGGCGTGTAGTGAATCCGCACTTATTAGTATATACAGTGACAAAACATAATATTTGTTGTTCCATTCAATTTTTATTTTCTTACTTGATAGTGTGATCAAGTTGTATGTGTTGGGTTATCAATCATTACCTAAATTAACTTGGGCATGTTGGTCATGAAATACTTATTGATTTAGCCCTTTTGACTGCCTTAGTTGACCTAACCACCGATTTCTCACTCCAAAGTTCTAATTATCTAGGTCCTAACACTACTCCGCCATTCATTTGCCTACTTTTTAGATTAAACTATTCAATTGCCTTCTTTTTAAATTTCTTCTACCAACTATGACCTAAAAACAAAAGAAAAGGGGATTTTTTTCTGTCACAAACTAGGGTCCAAATATTTTTACCATCATTACTCTCCAGGTTATAATCAACTTTTATGGACTAACTGAATTTGCTAAATATCTATCTTACACTAGCATGAGTATTACAAGCCCCCTTACTTCATAAAATAGATTTTCTCATAAATCTGTTGTATATTAACTAAAATACTCTTTGCAACTTTAAATTATTATTATAAACTGATATGAGCTTAGATGAAGAAATGAGGAACCATATAGCCAACCCAAACCTTTGGTGACCACATCTAGTGACCTTAACGACTCTACCCTAGCCCCCAAGCTAAAATATCATTCAGTAAGAATATTTTGTTTGAGTCAAAAACATAATACTCATTTGCTTTAGTCCACAATGACCAAACAGCCCAAGAAAACAACTTAGTACTTGTTTGCTTTAGTCCACAATGACCTAACAGCCCGGAAAAAGGAACTTAAGTATATGAACTGTTATCTAAACCAAAAAATTGATAGAGATCCTGCAGAAGTGCATGACACAAAAAATTTAAGGAAGAGGAAGATCATAGTTTCTGGCTGTGCTTTTTAGTGTAAGGGCAACTGTAATTTCAAAATTACTGACTTAAAATTCATTTAACTACAAACAGAACACTTATCCTCCCACCAAAAGGAAACAAAATATTATTGAAATGAAATTACGAATGATTTACCTGCTGATATTTCGAGACACAACGATCAATGCAGGTGTTTTCACCCATATATAGCTCACCCTCCTTGTACTTTTTCTCGACACACTTGTTGAAGCACGTATGGGTGAGTCTAGATCACAACAAGAAACAAATTCAGAAATCTTGTACAAATGTCTTCAATGTAAGGAACTATGCAACAATACTGGGGCTGAATTAGAATGAAAACTGAATTGTATGGATAATTACCAAGTCTTAAAATTTTATTTACGAGCTCCAAGAAGATATCTTTGGTGCTGTTAGGTTACTACTAAAGAGACTTGTGACTGAAACAGTCATGATTTGGAACACCTTACTTGTTAAAAAATTCAACCCTGTACTCCATCTCCTTCTCAGCCATGCCAAAAATCTGCATAATAAGGAAAAATATTAGCTTGAAAAGTCCCGCATTCAACTTAGAAGGTGGAACTTCTAACAAATGTGTGATAACCACACACAAAGAATTACTCCTTACAGATAAACATAGACAAAATAATAAACACATCACAGAAGTAAAGAACCTGCTCCGCGTCCACTTCTCTTGGTAAATTATTAGCAGCCATCATTACAGAGCTGTAACACAACAACAACAACACTTGGATCAAAAAGTGATAGCTACACATCTGATCTCAATTGAAGAAACGGGCAACTATGCTAAAAAAAATTTTTTTTTTTTTGATAACCAAGAAAACCCGAGCACCCGTGATACACATTCCCAAACTCAGTGGATAATGAGCCTCCCCTCAATCCTTCTCCACTTAAATACTACGCTTGCCTGCAGCACGATTCGAACCCATGACATGTGCCTAACCCACAAATCACAAACTCAGTCTTACCACTAGATCAAAGCCCTTAGCACAAATATGATAAAACAACTTTATTCTAACAAAACCAACAAATATGAAGATGATATTCAATCATAATACCCCTTATTTACCAATTGCTACTGCACCCACTGCCTTCAACTCAATTAATATTCTAATCAAGAAAATCCAAACTAGAATACAATTAACTACACCAAATGGTATTCAAACAATTTATACATATACACAAAAGTTTAGTTTTTTAAGCTAAATACTATACCAAATAACTTTTCAATTGAACCCTCTTCACAAAACTTATATATTACAGAGATGAAAATTCTAAATTTGCATAATTAAGCAAAAAAGTGATGAAACTTACCGATAAAAATGATCTTGTGCTTTTTTTCGTATTTGAGAGAGGGGGAGATGAAAGGATGTTCGGTTTATTAGGGTTTAACTAGGGTTTTTCTTCCAAGTGAAGAGGAGAGTTTTGGAGGGTCCATATAGACCCGACCCGAATGATATAGTTCTTGACCCGTTTACGTTTTTTTGCATTTTGCTGAGAAAAATAATGAAACACTGGGTATGTTTATTTTAGAGAGAAAATGTTTTTTATAAAAAGTGAGTAAATTTTTTTATTTATTTTATTGTGTTCATTGCAAATAAAATATTCTATTTTAAAATTATTTGTATATAATTTAGATAAATATTGTAATAAAAATTATATTAATAAAAAAAATGCTTAAAGTGATAGTAGTGACTAGTGAGTAGTGACCACAGCAATTTAATAACTTATTTGAGCTTAATAGTTATCAAAATCAGCATTTATTTAGAATGAAGTAAAATTATTCAATTAATAATGCCAACGTTGATAAAATTTTAAAAAACTACCAAATGAAGTAAAATGTATAAGTAAAATTATTACTTGTTAAACCAATTTTTAGAAAGCCAAAAATGTTTTTTCTTTTTAAAAAAATAATAAATATTTAATTTAAAGAGTTGAGATATTTGTTCAATAGTTTATTTAATCGTACGTGGTTAATTGATTATAGCTTTTTATCCAATAGAAAAGAATCATTTGGCCATGTTCGACCCTTCTTGTCCTATCTCCCTTCTTTCTTTTCCGATATTTAGATGTTTATCAGATTTATAATGCGCTTGTTATTATGTTATTAAAAATCTTGTCAAAAATTCGATTGAAACAAAAGTTTGTCAACGAAAGAGTACGCATCCTTCGGGATTTCAATGCTCGTCAATTTAAATTTCAATTCTTTATGATTTTACGTTGAAAATCCTTATTAAAGTGATGTTTATACATTGCCTTAATTTATAAAACTTACTTTCTCTTTTAATAAAAAACCTACAAAATTTAAAATTGTAATTTCGCTTCTATAATTCTAAGTATATAAATGCATTATTTTTTTAAAGAGAAAAATACTACATAAATCTGAAATAATTGTTCTCTATATGATCTAACTATATTTTCTTAATCAATCTTCAAAGGTGGGACATATTTTTATATTTAATACCAATTTCATTTAAAAATTCTCATTTTATTGATCCATCTTTATAGCACTTCATTGCTAAAGCCCAAATGGGCCAAATCAATCAAAATCCATTATAAGCTTTCACTCCTTTTCAATTCAAATCAAACAAAAATTTTGATAATCAAACTTGATTTTTATAAAAAAAAAGGTTGTTTCAAAAGATTTAGATTTTAAAATTTATGAGTTATATATTAAAATATTTATGGATTTGAATTTAGTGTACTTGTCATTCTTTTATTATGAGTTTGTGTCATGTAGAGGATCACTTAGGCATATAGAAATATCACATATTTTTTATCAATCTTCAACAGGTGTGACAATTATTTCATCCAAACATGTAGTTAAGTTTGAGAAGACACTTTTGGCAATTCTTTTTCACTACTAAGAAGATGAAAATGGGGTCCTCTCCCCCTTGTCATTGTGTCCTTTGTGCTCCACAAGAAGAAAAAATAAAGGAAAACTCTACTCCATTGTCATTGCAAGTCCAATTACTCTCTACTTTTAGAAAAAGCAAAAGATAACAAGAAATTACTCCAACATACTCACCATTTCAGCCATGCTTCTCATCATCAACTCCTTTAAAATCCTTCAATTTTCCCCCCTTTTTCCTCAGCCTCTGATCTGATAATCATCAGCTTCTCTTTTTTTCTCAATTTATGAGCTAAGAAGCAGTTACTTCAAGCCATTTCCTTTGAAAGTTCAATCTTTTAAGGTCAAAAGAGTTTCTTGAAATGCTTCAAAAGTTGCATCTTTTTCTCATTCTGTGCTGAAAGGCAATTTCTTTTTGATGAAAAAGTGTCGAACTTTTTAATGCAGAACCTCAAGAATGCTACAATTTGTCCTTGTTTTCTCAATCTGTGAGCTGAAAGACAGTTTTTTTGGGCAATGGGTACTTAAAAGTTTCAACTTTTAACACTTCTCATCTTGAATTTTGATGATTTTCGTTAAATTCTTCAATCTTTCTTCTCAATCTGTGAACTGAAAGACAGTTTTTTGGTTGAAAAATGCCTAATCTTGGAGTTAATAAAGCTGACACAGAGGCAAATGGTGGTTCCAGCCGTCATTCATCGCCGCCGCGGAGGGCGAGCAGTGAGACAATCACAACTGATGGGAGTTTCCACTTAACTGATTCTGATTCTGACCAATCTTGGCACTCACCTTTAGGCTCTATGGATGATATTTCAGTATATTGTGATCAACAGCCACTGAGGAGGGATATTTCTTTGTCAGATGATGAGATTGATTTGGAGAGTGGTGAATTGGAGATGAAGTTTCATAGTAAAGAAGAGAAGGATTGTAGGATTTGTCATTTGAGTTTGTTGAGAAGTGGTGGAATTAGTAGTGGTGGAGATCAAGTGCAAGAGGCTTCAGGTGGGATGGCTATTGAGTTGGGATGTTCTTGCAAAGGTGACTTAGGTGCTACTCACAAACAATGTGCTGAGACTTGGTTCAAAACCAAGGGAAACACGTGAGTACGATCCCCCTATTTCATCAAGTATAATCGTGGTGTCTGAATCAACTTCCTGTATTTATGTGTTACTTGAGTTGCGCGTCTATAGAAAACAATCTATGTGCCTTAAGGGGTAAGGTCTGCTTACACATCCCCCCCAAGACCCGTGGGATTACATTGTGTTTGTTGTTGTTGGTGTCTGGATTTACTTGTGTGCACGTAGCTAATTTTAATTCACGAGGTACCTGCTACTTCCATCCAGCACAAGTGACACTATTGTTGGAAGAATAGAGTTTTTGCCACCGTTGTGACTGAACTTGAGATCTCAGCGTTCTCAGGTCACTTCATTGATGTTGTGTTTGTTAAGTAGTTTTCGATTTGCTGGAGATTTGTGTGCAAAGGCGGTAGATACTTACCCTCATGCATCTGGTGCTTACAATAAACCATGTAAATTTACTATGGTTATTGGTTAAGTGAATTAATAAGGTGAAATGTATGTTAATCTCCAATGACATTATAATTTATGAGCCTGAAGTCGGAAAATAACACCGTATATACAAGTAAAATGATACATGAATTGATTAAATAACATATTTTGGACATGCATAACATAATAGGGTATTGTAGTACAATGATTTCAGGTGCCTTGAAAGGGACAAGTCTTATAGTGCTTGTGTGCTGAATCTCACTAGCAGCAACTTTTAAACCTTTTTTCACACTATAAAAAGAAAAAAAATGTACTTATGCAATCCCTGAACACCCTTCGTAAAATTTCTAGCTCTGCCACTAACGTGAACCGGTAACTATTGTATTAGATCCTTCCAAATGCAAAGTTGTACTGATATATTAGCTAAAGAAGTGAAAAGAATTCTTCCCCTACCCTTTGACCTTTGTGTGTGTACGTTAATTCCTCAATATGTGCCTTCAGTTATGTTAATTCACTGTATTCTATGATTCAGAATTTGTGAAATCTGTGGTGCCAATGCACTGAACATTGCTGGAGAGCAGACAAATGAAGCCAATAATGCTTCAGTAGCCCCTCTTGCAGCGTCCGCAGCACCTATAGCCTTTTCTGAAAGCCAAGGCTGTTGGCATGGGCGCCGTGTCATGAATTTTCTACTTGCATCTATGGTTTTTGCCTTTGTCATCTCATGGCTTTTTCACTTCAATATATTGCCCTAGATGCTTCTGAAGATCGTCCTGGCAACGTGGTTTGTATTGTGAGGATTCAACGTAACTTAACTAGCTTTTACACCGGTTGTCAATCTACTGCAACTCTCCTCCTGAATCCAGGCTTAGGACTTGCAGAAATGTTTTCGTAACTCACAACATTAACCAACTCCAATCCCCAGAAATTTCTACTATCGAGCTACATCTAGGCAGATAACAGGTTTATGAAAGGTGATCTGGTATCTGTGAACATGTCAACGATATATAGTGTTTCAGCCATCAACTTCTCGGTCTTGTTTACGATGATGATTGTTGACTATAATAGAAGATAGTTTTGTTCATCAAACAGCTTGCTGAATTTTAAAGTTCTTCCTATATAGTGTACATATGTAAGTATGTATATAGACGTATATCGATGAAGCAGTAGCATTCTGTTGTATATCATCCTTGAGAACTCTATACAAATCTCTCATGGCTGTTGCAATTGTGTTAGCATCTAAATGTTTTCTTTGATAACAGTTTTTTCGGGCCATCTAAGGCTCATCTCGACTACTCCATTCAGTATATGTTACTTCCCATCAACATAGGTATCGAGCAATTATGCTACTATCAATGGCTGTTGCAATCAACTGTTGTTAGCTACTGAAATTTTCAATATGACACTACTTCCTATATATTTAGCTTATATCCCTTTGTATGTTTTTTCATCACAAAAGTAGTAAGCTATGTGGAGATCTGGTTCTTCAAATAGAATGAATGAACAACTTCTTGTATAATAACTGGAATTTAGATGTTCAAAAATGGTTTCTTGTTTTGATTAACATATGAGTTTTAATTTAACATTTGCATGTTTCATGCCATACAACTTGCAAGTTTCACAAACTAGCACATATATACTACAAGCAGTTCACAACTTGATTGGGCTGACTGTTGCAGTTTTTTTTTTCTACAAGGATGTATGACACCTAAAGAACTTCCACTTTTTGAGATGACAAAAACAGGCGTAGAGACTTCATTACGCGAAGGCATAAAGTAGAATGCTCTATTCTTTTGAATCAGTGACAACGTCTTTTAAACATGATCTCATAACCTCTCCAAGTTTGGAGCAAGCACCAAGACATAGCTCCATTGCCTCGTTAATCTTTGGTGTTGACCATCCTCCAGATACAATCAGTTGAGTGACCTCATTACGCGAAGGCATACAAGTTATCATTAAGCTTCCATCTTGGTAACTTTCTTCCTCGGAAATGGGATCAATGACAAAGTTCTTTCCAATACAAGATACAGAAACTGAGGCAACCAAGTCGTATAGCAAAATTCCTGCATCTGCTAAAGCTAGACTAGCACATGATATGACCACGGGGAGATCACTTCCACCAGATTCCAATACCAAAGCAAAAACATCCACACAAGTCTTTGGGAAGGATTCCAGAATTATAACACCCTCTAAAGCTTTGTGTAACATTGAGGAAAGTTCCTTGTTGTCTGATCCCTGCCCACGATTAGGGGTGGCAAAACTTGTGTAACTAACATTACAATTTAAGCGTCCTGTATCACTGTACATCATTGCCTTTTTACTTTCCCTTGGTCCGAACACAGATACGATTACCTTGGTGTTCCCAAACTCTGCATATGCTGATCCTGCAGCTGTACTCACAGCACCAGTCTTCAGATAAGCAGGACGGCACTGATAGAAGCCACGATTATCAGGACGAACCCAATCAGCATCAGCAATAGGGATTCTCTTCTTCTTGCGTGTTGCTGGAGACGGTGAATATGTCGTTGGCGTCGACCCTGATTTTCCAGCCATCAGCTTCTGAAAAAAAAATTACCCTGTAGGTGAGTCCAAGAGATGTCTTGGTTTAATGATAATACAGAAAAAAAAGTAGAACATCGAGGATTTTAGTCATTGTAACACATCATTAAATATAATTAAAACTCTCCACTAAAATTGAGCTATATCAAGTTGGAAGTATTATAATGGTATACAGACTCCAAAGGCTCTTTTAAACCCAAAAGGCCAAAACCAACAAGACAGCTGGCCTCGCCAAAATTTTTGGCTATTACAGTAAAGTGTAAGTTGACTTCGAATCGGTTCAAATCAGCCGTCTCAATAATTTCAGGCAAGGTGTAGTACAATTTGATAAAACATAAGCTTATTGAAAGCTTTTTAAAAAGTATGAACCTTCAAAATGAACTATAGTAAAATGTAACAACATAACTGGAGAAAGTGATATAGGTATCATTTGACTCTGTATAGGCTAAAGCAAACTCACTAACTAGACCACTTTGAATTTGTCTTCCAAATTTTGACAAAAGTGATGGAGGGGAAGAGCTAGTTATTCTCTCCTAAAATCAGGTATATTTTAGCCCATATTTGTAAAAGAGTTCACATTGTGCAATACACATAATCAACAACATACCTAGTGAAATCCCACAGGTGAGGTCTCGGAAGGGTAGAATGTATGCAAACCTTACCACTACCTCATGGAGGTAGAGAGGCAATACACATAATCAATTAGCACATATCTCAACATATCTCAATGCTAAGGGGAAATTAGATTGTTAAAATGATAAAATCTCTTGTACGTGTTACTATTAGACATGCAAAAAGATGTTTGTAAATAAGAAATCAATCAATCATTAACTCCTCAATCCCAAACAATATGTTCGCAATTTACGAAATGAAATTCTTCAAACACATATGTTTAGAAGTAAAATTTAAGCATTTGACATTCCAAAACCGCAAACACAAAATATACAAAGGAAAGATGCAAAAAACATACTACTGACAGGATACAATATTCACCATATATGCCTACCTGTTGTTCACCATACCTCCAGTTACCCTATCGTATGAGAGTTCTACCTTATTTTTTGTTCCTTTATTGCAGTAATATCCGGACACATCTTGCTAGTATCTCGACTAATCCGCTGGATCCATGCAACTAGTCTAGGTACCACATAATCCTACCTACCAAGGCTAGGCTGATGAGAAGGATCCACCCCCTTTTCGGAAGAGGGATAAATTCATCAAATGTCACATTTATTGGACAATGCATACATATAGAAAATAGGAGGAGGGGGTGTAAGATAACCCAAGAAAGTTCAGCTGGAAAAGTTTCAGATTCAACGTCTCACATAAAATGCAAATATCTAGAAACTTGGAAGGCAAGAATTACTAACAAATGAGTGATGACCATACATACAGAAAGAACTATTCCTTACAGATAATCAAAGACTAAAATGATAAGCACATCACACAAGTAAACAACATTCTCCTTCTCAATTTACGCTGGTAGGTTATTAGCAGCCACCTTTATGGAGCTATGAGACAAAAAACAACACTTGGATAAAAAAGTCTAGTTACAGGTCTGATCTCAATGCAGAATAAAAAGTAAATACTTTGTGTTTTTTGAAAACCGAGAAATGTCAGAGGGCTAGTGATACTCGGTTTGAAACGCAATTGATAATGGGCTCACCCCATGCCCTTTCTCCACTTAAATACCAGGCTTTCTTCAGCAAGGTTCAGACACGTGCCTAACCCACATATCACAAGCTACAGTCTTACCACTAGGCAGACCAGGGGAGAATATGCTAAAAGAACTTTATCATATTAAAGCTGAGGAATGTAAGGATGATGTTGAATCTGCGCAACGAATCTACTCTATTGTGTGTATCAATTGCTACTGCACCCTGCACCCACTGCCTTCCAGGCTTCAAATCAATGCTGTTTGAGTGTGTTTGTACAGAAGGATGACATCCAATCGTCATACCATTATTCCCTAGGCACTGAATCTGCTACATGCGTAGCAAGTTTAAATACACACACTGCCTTGAACTCCATGTGTCTAAGCATACATTTAACAATGGCTGAGCCAAGAAAAACCTATTAGGAGGATTCAAAAAAAATCCAAACTTCCATAATGAGCGAATACACATAACTATACCAATGAGATTTAACAATTAATATAAACCACAACAACAACATACCCAGTGTAATCCCACAAGATTCAACAAATAATACAACAACATACCCGGTATAATCTCACAAAATAGAACATGGGGTTACAATGTAACCTGATCTGACTCAAGGGGAAGATACAATAATTACTATATTCACATAAAAATTTAGTCTTTATGCTAATTATAACACGTAACTTTCCAGCAAAAGGGATTCAATTGAACCCTCTTCAAAAACATACGCCCCCGCCACTGCAAATATAATGACATTCATATTGAAACAAACATGAAAAAAAAAACAAGTGAAGAAATTTACCGATGAAATTATCTTCTGCTCTTTTTCGTATTTCAAAGAGAGGAGGGAGAAGAAATGATGTTTAGTTTATTAGGGTTTTTCATCCAAGTGAAGAGGGAAGTTTTAGAGGGTATAACCCGACCCGACTCGACCCGGACGCTATGGTTCTTGGGACAAAAAAAGTGTACTTCTTTTTATTCTCAATTTTTTAACATTAAATTTGGAAAAATATAATTTAAGAGCTAAATAATGCATGTTCAGATTATTTTTTTTTATTTTTACGAATAGTTTTTTTTAAAATTTAACTTGATTCTGAGATACATATCTAAATGTTTGTTAAATAAATTATAAATGTTTATGGGAAGTCTATATCAATTGATATATTATTTAGCTGAGTTTAATAAATATCTTCTTTATTTCATTTAATCTATTAAAAATAAAATATTTTTTCTATTTCATTTAATTTATAAAAAATGATACATTTTTTATTTAATAAATATTTAATGAGATTATATCAACATTTTGATTATATTGAATCTCATTTAATTTATAATTTTTGTTTGTAAAGATTAATTTTTCTATTCACTAATTTATTTAATTGAAGAATAATTTTAAAATATTACACAGTCTCATATTTTTTAAATTTTATATTAAATTAAATTCCATCACATAAATCACAATACGCGAAACAATAATTATCATCTAATATGTAATTGTTTGGCTAAGTCTTTGTGAGACCTATTGTTTTTTTTTTTTTAAAAAAGTATTTATGTTGTTTGACAAAAGAAAAAACAATTTTATCATAAGCTAAAAAAAAAAAAAAACTTGCAGCCTTTTTCAAAATATTGTCAAACACTAGTTGCTGCTCAAATATTTAATTGATCGTTGTTAAAATATTTTTTAAAATAATGTGATTTTAGAAAGAGATTAAATAAATGATTTAATTTCGATCGAAATAAATAATTTAATTTTACAAAATTAATTTAATAAAAAAAATGAAATAAAACCTAGGTCCTTTGCCCAAATAGCTAAACCCTGCAAGTTTTCTCCTCTTGGACCTTTGCCATCACTTCTCCGTTAGATTTTCTTTTTTTCAACAAAATTTGAAGCTTTTACTTGCGGTGGAGCATCAAAGTTTACATCTTTGGTCTTGATTTAAGGTACCCATTTGTTCTATGTGTTTATTTTCATCTCAAAGAATTCCTTTTTTTGCTCAAAATATTCAAGATTCTTGATTATATTTCACAATCTTAGTTAATTGTGTTAAATTATG
This sequence comes from Solanum pennellii, assembly GCF_001406875.1. Lineage (NCBI taxonomy): Eukaryota > Viridiplantae > Streptophyta > Magnoliopsida > Solanales > Solanaceae > Solanum > Solanum pennellii. The sequence continues at coordinate 982,612 of NC_028642.1, forward strand.
TATTGCTACTCCTCTTGTCCAAATTTAGGTGAATGGGTCAAAGCATCTTATATTTTGTGGCTATTGGGGCATAAATTCTTTAAGTTGTTTTAGAGTAAAAGTTACATTTTTTTGTAGACTAAATAATTGTTAATTCAAAAGATTTAAAAAAGAGTTTGATAGAATTGTAGTTGGATTCATTGATTTCTGAATCTGAAAACATAATGGTGAGTAGATTGACACAGATTTCATATCAGCACATTTATGTAGACATATCTTGAAATTTCAGGTTTCTTTGGCCTGTAGTATCATTGTTGAACAAAACAAACCTTAAATTTCAATTGCTTTTAATCCTCAAAATCGTGTTAATACCCGTCCGCAGCTAACTTGCTTCCCCTCTTTCCAACAACAATGTACCTTGTGGAATCCCACAAGTGGGGTTTGGAGAGGGTATGATGTATGCGAACGTTACCTTACCTTTTTGTGGTAGAGAAAGTATTTTTCAATAGGTACTTGGCTCAAAAGGGAAGTATCCGACTTAGGATTATAAGAAAAGAGCTAACAAAGTAGCAAAATAAAAAATAGATGCAACAGGAAATAATAATACACATCGAAGAACAAGAAGCTATGTGATAATTAAATAATATTAAAAGGACAAGAGAAGAGGGAAGGCTATCTCACTCTCTCTCCCACACAGAATGTGACAATATCCAACTACCTACTAACCTTCTATCTTAATCCTCAAGACCTCAACTTTGATATGATCCTTCTATATATGACACCCCGTTGATATTATATCTCCTGAATTTAACCGGATAATATATTACTCCCTCCGTTTCAAAAAGGATGGCTAGTTTGACTTGGAACGAAATTTAAGAAAAGAAAGAAGACTTTTTTAATCTTGTGGTTCTAAATTAAAGTTATGTCAAATGTACCAAAATGCTCTTTGATCTTGTGGTCTTAAACATACCACGTGGAAAGTTAAAAGTTAAAGTTTTACCAAAAAAGGAAAGGGGTCATTCTTTCTGAAATAGACTAAAAAGGAAATAGGGTCATTCTTTTTTAAACAGAGGGAGTACTTATTTACTTCCCATGTCAAATTTGAAAATAGCTCGAGGTTGCGATTTGTGGGGTAAAAATAATTTGATGGTATTTTGCCTATCTGAATTTTGAGTTAGAAAACATATCTTATCCTAATCTTGGGTAAAGGAAGAGAGTTGGTTTAGGTAGATAGCTAGTAAAAATGGTCTAAATATGATGAATCCTCTGAATATGAATACAAAGATTTGGGTTAAGGAAGAGAGTTTGGGAATGGGGAGTAGGTGATTGATTTGTTCAAATGAAAATTTTTTTAAAAAAACCTGAGTCATACAATGGCAAGAAGCAATATGCACCCATTGCCACCAAAATAGTGTGTCACTGGCCAAGGAACTCTGAGACATACATTTGCTTCTACTGCTATTATATCTGTGGTTATTTGTTTCCCAAAGTTAACCTTTCTTTGGGCACTTTTTCATGTCTTTTTCATCCATTTTGACCTCTGTTGAATATTTTTAGATATGAAGCAAAGCTAGAAAACAGTACTTCTGACTAGTTGACTCAAAGGCGACAACCCCAAAATGCCTCTAAAGTCTAAGGTCTATTGAAGCTTTAAGTGCAAAGCGCAAATAAAGCGTGGCCTTTAATGAAGAAATGCGCGAATGAAGAAAACATACAAATATGTATGTGTAGTCCTGTTGATTTCATGAATTAGAAAAATCAGATATTGACTAAGAGATATACTTAAGATCTGAAAGCATGAAAGCATGTTAGGGATAATGCATTAATTCTGGAAAATTAGGTGAGATGACCAGCTTTTGGGCCTGGTATGAGATCTTAGTCATTGTTTGGAAAGTAGTACTCCCTCCATCTCAATTTATATGAAGGTGTTTGACTAGGCATAAAGTTTCAATTTATGTGAAGGTGTTTGACTAGGCATAAAGTCTCAATTTATTTGAAGGCGTTTAAAAGTCTAATACTTATAAGCATTAATGGAAAGTATATAAACAAAGAAATCGATTTTTTTCCCGATAAAGTGACATATCAATTGTTTAGTGCCACCTCTTTGGGGTTACGCTAAATGGCAGGGAAAAGTATGTCTTCGAGCCTTCATGACGACACCACACGTTAAGCGAGGGGAAACACTCAACATGTTGTGCACCTCTGACTACACTGGTTAAACAATTATAGTTGATTATGCTTTGGTCTTGTAAAACATTGGATCACATAATTAAGGTCCTTAGGATTTTGAATGTTTCTTATGGTAGTACGATATTGTTTGCTCTTTAGATAATAGTTCACTGAAAGCACTAATCAGGAGAAACATGTGTTAGGTGAAAGAAGTTTGCTTTCTTACCATTTGACAACTCTTATCTCACTTCTTATATGGTTCTTTTCTTCTTTTTCAATCCGTAGACTACATTCTATTCGAAATTTAAAAAATTTGCTAATTGTTTCAAATTATCATCATTTCTGGAAATAGTCAATGGAGCACGGTTCATTTGAAGATCAGTCAAAAGCAACATTCTCGCTGACAGATGAGGATCATACACTGGCAAATGCTGTTAGATTCACTCTAAATCAAGAGTTAGTAATTCATCTCTTCCTCTTTCCTTTCTTCTTCCATTATGCAGTAGTCACTGCAAGTGTACTAATATAAACTATTTTCTAGAATTTTTCTTGAATATATTACTCAACTCGTAATATAGATAGCCTCCTTATCTCGTTTTGTTACATTCCACTGATCTTACGTTAATGTTGTTGCATGGTCTGTCTGCCGCTCCCCGTCCCCCCTCCCCGCTCTCTCTTTTCTTGAGAGTGGTTTAAGAAACAAACTTAGGACAATGATTAACTTATGTCTACTTTCTTGCAGTCCCAGAGTAACATTTTGTGGTTACAGCATTCCACATCCCTCTGATGCTCGAGTGAATATAAGAGTTCAGACTACTGGTAAGGCTTAAGTATCTTGATATTTCTAAAACTTGTACAAAAGAAAAAAAAGCTTATATTTTCTGATTTATTTTAAACTTGAATATGCATCCTGCTTCCACATTAACATAACATGCTTGATACTGGCTAAAACTTTCATCATGAACTTTTTATATAGCTGTTGGACTTTCTGGCCAGTTGGTTTTGGTGGAGAAAATATTGTGATGCTTCCCATCAAAAATTCACCTTTTTCTTTCAGTTTATTTGATCTGGTTCATGCAGTAGATTGTGTTATTAGATATTTCTACAACATGCCTATGTACATTATAATATGATAAAAATTTTTCTTGATAACCGTGGTGGCTGGGCTAGCTTATGCGCACCTCGACTAATTCCAAGGAATACCTGTTAGTTGTCACCTCCCACCAACAAGTACTGATACCTCTGTCCACCTAGGTTAGGACAGATGGGAAAAAATCACCTAGTGTTTTTTGTCTCTGCTGGGATTTGAACCCTCATGGTTCTCAACATACTTCATTGACCACTAAGCCACACCCTTGGGTATTGTACATTGTATGATAGGACCACTTGTAAATCGTTTAGAACAATTTGCAATGGTCTTTTTATACTTCAATATGTTTACACCCTTCTATTCTGAGAAATGTTGTGGATCTCTGTTTAAGTTTTGGTACATCAAGATTTTCTGCAACTTATAGTGGTCTTCTATTGCAGGGGATCCAGCAAGGGAGGTATTCAATGATTCATGTCAGGATCTTATGCTTATCTGCGAACATGTTAGAGGCACATTTGATCAGGCTGTTTTAAAGTTTAAAACCGGAAAAGGTCTGAGTGCTATGGATATCAAGAAATGATTTGACTAATAGTTTAAATAGCCTTCTATCCATGTGATTTTTTTCCTGTTTTGCAAACACGAGGAAACCATCAAAAGCAATTGTTTATTTGGTGCACTAAGTTGCTTTTTTTGCAAAATCATGCTAAAGAATGCACCTTGGGCTGTATGGAAATATTAATCTGCACATTGGTTGTTTTAAGTAGTAATTTTATGTTCTAGTTTATGTGATTGTGAATATCATAGATCTCTTATCTGCTTGCACTCATGCGTGTATTATCTTAGTTCGTGCATTATGAACTCCATCCATAGAAACCTTAGTATGTAAATGAGGCTAAGAAGTTCTCAAAGTTGGTTAGCCTTTGTATATATCCCTTTGTTTTTATTTTGGTTTTCTTTAGTTGTTACTGTAGAGTGACCTTATCTTCTGTTATTTTAATCGCGTAAGGCATCTTTCCATTTGGTCCAAGAACTAAGAGCGCTCTCAGAGAATGTGTTTGAAGGCTAATGGTCATATTAGTCGTTTTCTGGGAAATACTTTTTGTAGAAGATTAGAGCTTCATGTATAACTCAATTTTCTATCATGTTCCATTTGAGTAGTTGTTTTTCTCCATTTCTGCAAGTCGTAAGCTCGGATGAAGGTGGACAGTTATTTAATGGTCCATTTGAGTAGTTGTTTTGACTTTCATATATCATCAAAACTGCATACATCAAGAAACTAGTTGCTTCCTACAACCTTGATTAAACACACTTTTAAGTAGTTGAGTGGACGGTCTGATTCCACCTAGAGTCGACTATTGACAAACTGTAGTCTAATCTTTTTCAGTGTTGAAAGTGCATCTTTCATGCTAATCCTTGCATCAGGTGCCACTTAAGTGCAGTACAAAGCTAATTCCATGATAGATAACAAACATTGCATCTTTGCGTCAACTTGTTCATCCCCTGGCGGTACCAAATTAGAATCCACCACCGTATGAATTCCACTTGGGAGGAATTACTAACCCAACGTTGTATGCTCAATTCTTCGGTAAATATTTCATCACTTGGCCTCTTTCTTGTGAACGTCTCCATCATCAGAATGCCAAAACTATAAACATCACAGCTCGTGGATACTATTCCATCTTGTCCATACTCTACAATCGTGGTAAAATATGAGTATATCAATCTATATGTAGGGGAAAGAATTGTTTGGAGTAGTTAAACGATATCAGAAAAGATTTTGAAACTTGTAATATACCTGGAGCAATATATCCAATGGTTGCAATTGTCCTTGTTTGAACAAAAGCCTCCCCTGCACCTAGCAATTTTGCAATGCCAAAATCACTTACATGAGCAACCATTTCTTGATCTAGCAATACATTGCTTGGTTTCAAGTCACAATGCACCACAGGGGCTGAGTAGCCATTATGGAGATAGTCCATTGCAGATGCAACATCTATCATTATCTCCAGTCTCTGCAATAAGTTCAAGAACAAGTTGTGAGAGTATAACCACTTATCAAGTGTCCCGTTGGGCATGTATTCCAACACAAGGGCCTTGAAATCAAGGTTTGCACAGCTTGTAATGACTTTTGTCAGATTTCTGTGGCGAAGGTTGCGGAGTATCTCACATTCCGTGTCAAAACTTTTGAATGCACCCTCAACTTGCACATTGAATACCTTTGCTGCCAAAAGAGTACCATCCTTAAGTATCCCTTTGTAGACCACACTAAAACATCCTGTACCAAGCAAGTTGCTTTCGTCGAATCCTTCTGTTGCATGTTCAAGTTCATAATAGGAAATTCTTTCATGTTCTTTTACCAGAGACACATCTGCTTGGCTTGCATGCTTCTTTGTCTTTCTCAATCTTAACACCACAAATCCAACGGCCAACACAAGGAGTAATCCAATACCTAACAGCGTATATAAACCTATAAGTACTCCTTTTCTTCTTGACTTCTTTGTAGATTTGGTTTGACATGGTTTAATGTAAAACCGGGAGTCACCACAGAGTGCATCATTGGACAAGAAGGATTGACTAGTGACATTTGCAAAAGGACCACCAATGGGAATTTCTCCACTGAGTTTATTGAATGAGAAGTTCAGGTACTTGAGATGCACAAGAGCTTCTAAAGACTTTCGAATTTTACCACTAAGATTATTATAGCACAAATCTAAGAATTCCAATGCCAACATTTTTCCAAATGAATCTGGAATAGGCCCTTCTAGTCTATTATGTGCCAGGGAAAGATTAATCAAATTATCTAGACCCCCTAGAGTACTAGGAATCTTATCAGAAAAATTATTTTTTGACAGACCAATGAGTGTTGTCTAAGATCTATGAGCTGCAGTGTTGATATGTTGAAAATGCTTGAAGGGACAGAGCCCCTAAACATACCATCAGGCAAACTCAGCAGCTGTAGTTTCTTAAGATTACCTAGCTCCGCTGGTATCTCTCCTGTAAATTTGGGGAAATATATACGAGTTAATTACCAATTTGGCGGAATAAAATTCTCATAAATATCATATTACCTTGCAAGTGTTGCTCTCCGGGAAATAATGTTGTAAGAGCTGTTAAGTTGGCTAGCTCTCTTGGTATAGTTCCTACAAACTCATTGAGCAACAATGACAATCTTTGAAGCTTTCTGCATTTCTCTAGGCTTGGTAGAATAACTCCATCTAGGGAGTTGCTTGTTAGGTGAAGTTATTGCTTCTAACATTAATGTATTTCAACCTCTGCAACTGAGCAATTGTTGTTATAGATGTTTAGGAATACGAGAAATGAGAGGTTTCCGAGGTGTGGAGGAATGGTACCATGAAGGTGCATGCTGGAAATGTTTAAAGCAGTGACTCGATGGTGTCGAGAGCCACAAGTGATTCCAATCCAGCTGCAAACAGGGCCGGAAGACGACCAGTTGCTTGCTAAGATGTTGTTAGGATCAAAAGAAATGTGAGATTTGAATGCAAGAAGAGCAGCTTTATCAGTGTTAACATTAGCAAGTGAAGTATGGTGATGGAGTAATAGAATCAAAATTGTAAGAGCAAAGAAAATATTGAAAATTTTGCCCATAATATCAAATGATGTTAGAAACTGGAAACAGTTTAGTTTTGCTAATATATAGATGGGGTGGGGGTGGGGGGGGGGGTCG